>NW_026863904.1:0-87500 GCF_026571515.1 Ruditapes philippinarum | reverse complement strand
TCATCAACAAATCTATGTCTTGGATAAAGAAATCTGAAAAACACGAACGTTATTCTGTCGATGGTCCGAACAATGGCATACGGTGTGCCCTACTTATTAGTCAAAACCAAGTTTTACCAAATTGCATTCATTAATTCCAGAATACTTTTGAAAGACTTGTATTGTATTATTGTTTTTTATTATTTACATAATAATATTTTGTTTCAAACGCTTTGATTCTATGATAATTTGCGAACCATTTTTTTGCGAAAATAGTATGACTTTTTAAGGCCACATATTGTATCCATTGTTTCCTCCTGAGTTATCGGCGTAAAAACATTCAGCTGTGGCATAAAATGCTATTCAATAAATTGCTAAATATGTACAATAAATACTTTCATTTCATTTCGGTTGACTTATATGTGAACTTTTCAGCATCTCTGCTACAAAATTACACCTTATCTATATTCAGTTTATTGTACATAGGTACATGGACACAAACCTTTCTTTGGCCTAATGCGTAAAACTGCTGATGTTTTTTTTTTCGTACACGTTTAAGATTATGTTCCATTGATGTAAGCTAACATTAAATATCATCATTTAAAGTTTTTTTTAACATCAGCTTTTTCTTCAAGTCATCCACGTTTGAAAGTATACATATAGTTCTGCTGCACTACTTTCTTGGTCGCATTAACTACTTGTTTTCTATTGAGCTTAAACAGAATTCAATTAGGTGTTGTTCGTTCTTTTCAATATTTGGCAGACCGTTACTATAGAAAGGAAATCTTTTTTTGAAAAAATTTCCTTCCAAAAAAGTGTCATATTTAGGACATTCAAGCATGAAATGAATTTCATCTTCTGTTTTCCCTAGATTGCACATTTTACATAACCACTCTGAGATAGGAGTATTTTTGTATCTACCACATTCTATTTCTAATCTATGGGCACTTATTCTAAAATATGATAATTTAAAAACAAGATCAACAAGGAAAGGCGGCGTTCAATGAACGCAACCCCCACACGACCGAGCAACAAAAACCAGTGACAAGGAGCTTAGGCGGACCCAACAAAAACAAGACGGGGCACGGGCTGGTTCATCACTAAAATGATAAATGATTTGTAACTAATAAGGAATTCAAAGAAAACAAATAAATGATTGAATAATAGGAAATGATTTGTAACTGATAAGGAAAACAAATGAATGATGGAATAATAGGCCCACAAAGGGCACAGGGGGACAAGAGACCGGGGGAAGGGTGGGATGGGCGTAAATTAAAGAAATAAAAACTAGGGGCAAAGGGAAAGATACTTACCGTAGACGAGAAAACAACCAGGGACACAAGCAAAAGTGCACGAAACCTCACTCTTAGAATATGATAAACAAGATCAACAAGGAAAAACGGCGCTCAATGAACCCCCATATGACCCAGCAACAAGAACCAGCGGCAAGGAGCCCAGGCGGACCCCAAACAAAAACAGGACAGGGCAAAGACAGAGCACGGACAGGTTAATCACTAAATGATATATTAGCCCCACCATGTTCTTATAATCGAGACAGTGTAAATAAAATGAATCTCCGCTAAGTGAAATTCTAACAGTTGTTATGGTTACAAAAGGTTAAATAAGTAAAACACCAAAATGATCATGTAGAAACATATAAAAGTAAACCCAATGACCATAACAGAAGTACTCAATAGAATAAATAAATACAGAATCCCTGAAGGAAGCCCAACACGACAAAATTGAAAATGTTGCAGTATGGAACGCCATAGCTGCCTCATGTTATAACATTTTTTTTTATCGTGCCAAGAAAGCGTCTTATCATGTCAAATATAAGCGCTGTAATACCATTGTTATTTGTCGACTTGTCTAAACATTGCCTTATTATGTGTAACAGTAGTCTTATCTCTTTAAAATATGATGTTGACTTGTATTAAAATTGTTTAATTATTTCAAACAGTAGTGTTATCATGTCAAAATGTCGTTCTGGCTTGTCTGAAATGTGTCATATTATGTCAACTAGTCGCGCTATTTGGTCAAATTGTGGAACTGTTTTGTTAAAAGACTGTCTGATCATTTGAAACAGTAGTGTTCTCTTGTCAAAATTTGGTGTTGACTTGTAAAAGCACAGCTTTATTTTATCAAACTGCCATGTTATTTTGTCAAAATACGGTGTTTAAATGCCTTAAAAGTGTCTTATTGTGCCAAACAACTGTGTTAATTTGCCAACGTTCACTACGAAATTGTCTTTTTATATCAAATATTCGGATTATCTTGCCGAAATAGAGTGTTGACTGGGCTAAATCATGCCTTATTATGATAAACTGTATGCTATTTTGTCAAAAAGCGGTTTTGACTGATTAAAACTCAGTCTTTTAAAGCCAAAAAATTGCGGTATCTTGTCGAACTGTGGTAATGGCTTGTCTAAACTCTTTCTTATAATGTAAAACAAAAGTGTTATATTGTCGAAATTTGATTTTTTCTTGTAAAACACAAAAAACAGTCTCATTATGTCTAATAATTGTGTAAATTGGTTAAAATTTAGTTCTGTCTTGAGAAAGCGCTGTCTGATTTTGCTAAACTGTCCCGTATTCTTTTTTGCTCTATCTTTTCACGCTCCGCGTGGGCCATGGTCACGTGATACTAAATTTTGACAACATCGCATCTGGACAGGATAACCCAATTATCTGACATAATGAGACGGTATTTAGAAAAGTTAATGTAATAAATTGGCAAGTCAACTTCACTGTATTACATAATGATACTGTGTTTTAACAACTAAACACCACATTTGAAAAGGAAAAATGATACTTCGCCATAAAAGGATGATGTTTAGTAAAATTAACACATAACCTTGACAAAATAAAATGACACTTTGACAAAATGATAGTAATTTTAGACCAGCCATCACCACGTTTCGACAAGATGACTATTTGACATAATAAGACGAATATAGACAAGTTGAATCTGCATTTGGACATAACAGCATGACAGTTTGACAAATTAAAATAGCGTTTTAACAGTTCATAACCATATTTGTAAAAAAATACCACCATTATTTCACATAATAAGACGGTGTTTAGGCCGGTTAAAATAAAGTTTGGATAAAATAGCATGGCGATCTGAGAAAATAAGGCAGTGTTTAGACATGTCAATACCATTATTCGACAATGCAACAATACTTTTTGACATAATAAAATAACGTTTACACAAACAAACAAAATTTATGGCAAGTCAACATTAGTATTTCACATAATAAGTATATTTTTAGACAAGATAACAACAGTTTTAGACAAGAAAGCATGATGTTTTGGCACAATAAGACAGAATTAAACCACCTCATACAAAGCAACATAACAGTTTGACAAAACAGGGCAGCACTCAGCCAGGTCAATATAACGGTTGAACAAGATATCACTACTAGCCGACATAATAAGACATGAGTTTGACAAGTTGACACCGAATTCCGACAAGATTACACTACTGTTTCACATAATAAGACAATTTCTAGACAAATTCCCACCACAGTTGCACAAGACTGCATGCTATTTTGACATAAAAGACATCCTTAAAGCAAGATAAAACCGAATTTGAACACAATGACATGGCAGTCTGACAAAATGTGACGGTGTTTAGACATGTCAATGCCACATTTGGACAAGACAAAACGACAGTATAACATAATACAACAGTGTCATAACATACCAGGGTCACATTTGGATAAGATAAAACCAACTTCCGACAAGATAACACTACTGTTTCACATGATAAGACAATTTCAAGACAATTCAACACCACATTTAAACAAGTCTGTATTCAGACATATTGAAATCTTAATTCGAAAAGATGGCGTGCATGTTAGACATATTAAGCTTCCATTCAGCATGTTAACACCGGATTTGCACATGATAACATGACATTTTGAAATAATAAGACAGTGTTAAGACAAGTCAGCACTACGTTTGGACAAGATAAAATGAATATTTGACCTAATAAGACTTCGTTAAGACGAGTTCTCATAAAATGTTGGCAAGTCAACACTTCTATTATACATAATAAGACGTTTTTAGGGAAAAATAAAATGAAATGTTACAACATGAGGCAGCTATGGCGTTCCATATTGCAGGCTCGGTTTGATTGAGCCTGTTCATGGACGGTACTGGAAAGTGCAAGTTACCGTCCACGCCCCCTAGCACCGGCTTAAGCTGAATTCAACATTTAACACGAAAATGGTGAAATTTTGAATTAACAAACATCCGCAGATGTGTTCATACGGCGGTTATCATACCTGACATAAATGTTGTCTAAAAGAAAAGAGAGTGCTCTACAAACTTCGTCACATGTCCACGTAGTATAATGTTTAACAATACCGTTAGTAAAAAAGCTTTGTTAGAATTACATGCTAGAAAGGTAACTTTTTCCCGTGCAAAAGTTTTCTGATTTAGGGAAATTAGTTTATCATTGATTAATTTATGTGGCAAAGTTGAATAAAGAGTAGAAAAGTCGTATGTACTGACAGTTGGAGCTTGAAAGTTCTTAATTTTGAATTTATCCAAGATTTTACCAGAATTTTTAATAGACCAAAAGAGATGTTTGCCTGTGTTTTCATAGACTTTATCACAATATCTAATTACATGTGTTTTAATGGCAGTCAAACAAGACATTAATAAAAAAAGAGAGTTTGCTTGTAGTTAAAGATGTAGAATTAGCAATGAATCTGGCTTTGTAAGTTTTTTTATGTAATTTAGGACTCCAATACAAAATAGGAAATTCGAGTTCTTTTTCATTAATTTGGACTTTTAGATTGGAAAAAGATGTTCATTTCCACGACAAAAATTAATACGTGAATCAATAATTTTAAAGATGTTACGTTTCCATGTAACTAGAGCATAACTATCCGAATTTTCACGGCGACACCATTTGACCGAAAAAACCTCTATAGATTCAGCAATCTGACTACGACAAGCATTAAAATCAATCTCAGAAGGAATTCTATATTTAGGTCCTTTCAAGAATAAGTTACGAATTCTTTTGTCTGCAGTTATATCAAAATTACCGGCGACTATATGGCCAAAATCTGAATTACAATATTTAGAAGTATCTTAAGTTGTTGGGAGTATTAGACTGAATATCTAAGTCGGAAACAAATAATTGGTATCTCGGAGTTTTTGAAGTATAAAGGAACTGAATTAGTGACACGTATATCACGAAAAATACTTGGTAAATCGATGAAATCGATACCTTTATTAAGAAAGGTTACTTTTAGGAAATGCCTGTCGTGGTCAGATGTGTTGTCAATATGAGGTTTTAAGACGTGCTGAGTATAACTTTGAATAAGATAAGCTGCTGTATAAAAAGGATCTGTTTGAATAACTATATTATCTGCCTCCGCGTCTAAGAATTTCAGAGATGATAATGAAAGGGAAGTAATCAGATGGACACTACGTTTTCCTCTTGATTACATCTGACGGACCAAGTGGGAGACTCTATGATGGAAAGTTCTTAAATCCCTTTGGGACTGAATTGTCTTAATGTTCGTCTTCTGCCTTGCTTCGTCGGGCCCTTGTAGGTTTTCTTGTTGCTCTGTTTTCCTTTAGGACTTTTGTTATGGTCATTGGGTTTACTTTTATATGTTTCTACATGAAGTATTTTCCCCTTTGCCCCTAGTTTTTATTTGAGTTACCCCTTCCCCCAGTCCCCTTCCCTGTGTCCTTTGACTTTGTGGGCCTATTATTCAATCATTTATTTGTTTTCTTTGAATTCCTTATCAATTACAAATTATTTATCATTTAGTGATTAACCTGTCCGTGCCCTGTCCTGTTTTTGTTTGGGGTCCGCCTGGGCTCCTTGCCGCTGGATCGTGTGGGGTTGAGTTGTTGATCTTGTTTATCATATTTCATAACCTCTGATCCCCTTTCAAAATTCCATTTTATTTAGTTCCGCACATTGTTTTCTTGTTTAGGGCAAACGCATTTTTTTACTTGGGGGACCATATGCCGCTTTTGATTGGCACTAACGTGTCGCAATAAGATTCCATGATAACCGCCATATGAACAAATCTGCCGATGTTTCAAAATTTCAATTTTTACCAGTTTGTTAAATGTTTAGTTTTGCTAAAGCTGGTGCTATAGGACGCGGACGGTAACCTGCACATTCTATTACAATCCAATCAATCAAACCGAGCCGGCAACTTTTTTTTCAATTTTGTCTTTTTTTTGCGTTCTTTAGGTATTCATTATTCCTCTTTTTTATCGTATGGGGATTCTTTATTTCTCTATTTTATCTTAAGAAAAATATCTTCCTTTATATTTAAAAAAGAGAAAACAAGAATTAAATGAGACTAAACTTATTCGCGTTGATATACGTAACCACGGGGGGGGGGGGACACGAAGAATGGAGGTCTTATGATAACTTATCAGGTGTTCGTGTGATAACTGTCATGGAGTTCCCGGAAAACGTTGCGGATTACGTCGGAAAACCTTTGTATATACCGAAGAAACACTCGTTATACTTTAAAAAGAAAGTTTGAGTTGCTAAATTATACTTTGACATTTCTGCTGATAACTTCTCCAAAACCTGAACTTGTCACACCCTTTCTTCATTTCTCGTAAATTGGTTGACCTCTTGTCACCAATTCAATGATGTCTTTTTTTTTATTTTCTGCTACTTTTACATTGTCATTTAAAAATTCTTTACATAAGATTTCAAGTTCTACTGAATCTGGAGTATCCAAAACATTTTGTCCATAAGATTATTTTACCATTTTGCTTATATTTTCTTTACAAAAGTCCATTTTTGTTTTATAATAATTTATTTTAGTTTGAGGGTTTCGTTGCTGTTTCACTGTTCTAGCATAATGCTTTGCTCTTAAGGTTTCAAAAAAAAAAACCTTGCCGGGCTTAAATCCTGCAGCTTTAGAAAAAAAACATTGGTGGCCAAGCTGGTCCTCTTGTTGACTTCAATCCTCCTCAATAGCATCTTGCATAAAAAGAACCTCTTAAGCACCTGTTGGTCATTTTACCACCATCAAATTTGCATCTGAAAGTCTTCCAACTTTCAGCTATACTACTCTTGAAATTGGATTTCAAACGATCATATTTAAAAGGCCATCCTACTAAGACTTAAGAATTAATTTTTCAACAGATCTCAGTTTTGGATAAGTCCCCTTCTCTTATATTATTTTCTCCCTCTTCGGCAAGATGTCTGACCACATGCCACAAACATCTTTCACGGCATCACCATTATCATCGTCAATCAATCAATTCGACCTTTTTTTACTTTTTGTGCATGCATGCTTATGTGTCTATGCTGCATTCATTATGAACATCAAGTACGTGCCTATCTCGTTTTCTTATTTGTCTCTTTACTTCTCATTATGCTGTAAAATGTATTTTATTTTGCTTCAGCAGTACATATAGATGTATAATCAGATATTCTCATTCTAGATGTGAAATGATTTTCAAATACGGCTGCACCTATTTTGAAACAGTCTTTCGAGCCGTCCTTAAAAGTAAGCAGGGACGTCAAGGAAGTGTACTAGGGTGCGAGAGCAATGACGACCTAAGATATGCCCTCTTCTTGACACCAAAAAAGTTATAAGGACTACCTTCTTCATTATTGTGTGATGTCATAGGTATTTGCACGTTCTTCGGAATGAACAACTCTGTTGTTGTTTTCTATAAGAGTAAAGAGGAGACGCTATGTTTACTACAGTTGATATTCGGCTGAATATTGTTTTGTACATTTTCGCTCACACTGGATAAAACGACAAAATGGTGAAACGGTTTGTACTGCATTCTTGCGTGTAGACTAAATTTGATATTTGAATGAAATGGACTCAAATATGCATTTTCAGCTTGTCTTAAAACAACAATTACCCGTTATAAACATTTGAGTGGGACATTATATCAAGCAACATCTTTTTGAATGACAATCCAATGTAAAAACAAATGTTAAAGGCACATTATGCCTCCGAAGTCAATATTTTTTATACTTTAAAAGGGTAAGATATGTGTGAAATCTTAGATGATAAAAAACTGCAGAAATTATCGTTGAATGCTCAGTAATGTGTTGTAAAGGTAGATAAGTGTACACAAATTAGTATTTTGACTTCTATACAAAAAACTGTCACACTGTAATTATGCAAAAGAAAAGAGCAAAAGAAGCGAAAGATAGTTCATCTATATGGCCCATGAGTATTTTTTAAAACTGTTATAAGATACAAAAAATGTTTTGAGAAATAAAATTATATAATTTCAGGGGTTTAATTGTATAATATATATCTAAGAACTCAAAAGTGTTACATACTACATAGTAAAGCGCATACAATAAAGACCTTACTAGTGCAGTTTTTAGGTACATGTAAGAAAATGGTCAGGCCATGGAAAAGGGGCGAATAATCTATTTAAAAAACGTATCGACGAGACAAAGTTAAATAATAAACATCTCCCTTAACAATCTTTTAAATATATGATATAAAAATAGCTGCAATAGCATTGGTCATCACGGCAGTCAACAGAACAAAATTAATGATAAAATCTCACCGATGGTATATTTGGATTTTCCCTGTCTATTTTTTTGTTTAGAAATAGATTGAGAGTGTATTGAATCAAAGCACAGAAGGCGCTGAATTTGTTTGGGTCTCAGAATGTCAGAAAGGTGAAGGTTGTGAGATTATAAACCAATTTGTTTTTGTATAGTGCCACCAATGCTTTCCAGTGTTTTAACTGTAGTAAATTGGCTATAAGACTAATTGCAACACTGATATTCAATTCAATGTTTATTTGACTTAAACAATTAAAAAAAAATTAGTTGCCTTAACTGGGATTTGAACTCCAGACCTCTCGATTCCTAAGCGAGCGTGCAAACCGTGAAGTTATATGTTAATTGCCTGAAGAAAACCATATTATTCTAAATTAGGGTTTGTAACATATTATTTCGACGCCAAACCTGTTGTTTAACACAGATGTAGATAATCATGAAGCTTACTATAAGCATGTATATCTATAATGAATAAAACAATATTAGAAATCTTCGACCATTCGGGAACTATTTTGCTTGAAAATTAATGTGCCTGTCATTTGACAATCTTTACGCAGTGATCTCCCCTGAATTTTTCGGCGTTAGTGTACAAATAAAGGGAAGTAACCGCTTCAAAAAAGCAGACTACTTTTGGCATTTGCAATTAACAGCATCAGGGTCTGAAATTTCGCTACCATTATTTGTTTGGTCTGACGACCCAAACAAATAAAAACCCTATATTGTAGAAAGTTAAATACTTAAGCGTGCGCATTAAAGAGATTGTTACGTTTTGCTCTTTATGGCATGTTTCCCAATTAATTCAATCGAGTATAAACTTGAATTACTTGTTTGCGCAGCGTTCGTGTAGTGGTTGAAGACCCGACGTCTTCTTTCAACGTGCTCCAATAAAAACAAGCAAATGTTTTATTTTGTATTTCTTTATCAGGCTTCACTTTTTGTGATCTTTTAAAAAAAATCTTAGCCTATTCATGTAATAAAACAATTAAATGACAAGTGAGCCAAAAATATGACGTGATATTCGCCGGCAAAAAATCATGATGACCCGGGTAATATGTTATCTGTCTTTGATGACTCACTAGTCAATAATTATATAATATGCAACGTTGCCACCCAGTAGCAAAGAGCACTCTGTGAAACACTAAATTTCTGCTTCATTGAAACATAAAACCGTTGGCTAATTGACTTCATATGTTGATATGATATGTCAGTGACGGAAATTGCGATCCCTTCCTACTGCGGAGAACATTCTTCCTCTACACAACCGCAATCGCAACACCTCGACAAGTATTGGTAATAATGGTGGAGTTAATACGGCTTGAAAAATAGATATACCACGTGACTTCAGATGATGTAATATTTGTTTTATAATAAAAGGATAGAGTTTATTGAGATCCAACGAAAAATAAAAGTACTGATTGAAAAGTATGTTTGATTATCAAAGATAATATAAGATATTATGTATACCTATTGAAGACAAATTATAACCGTACATAGGTAAACATATGTATTTTGGTTTAACAAACATAATAATAAGCATGAAAATATTGTAAATTAACTCAATATTGGTGGACCTTGACACGATATAATAGAATAAACTAAGTCAACAAATCTCAGCATATAAAATACTATTTGTTCTCATGTTTAGTTTGTATTAATGAAGGTTGGACCGAAATACTGCATCCGTGCTGTGTATTCATGCTATTATGTTAGAGGTTCTTATCCGAAGATTGTCGGCAAGAGTTTTAATTCTATGGTATGGCCGTAAAAAGTTCCCCTGTTCTTCATGAAGGTAACACGAGTTTTAATTATAACAATTATAAAAACATCTATATAATAAAAGCTATAGAATGATCGCGCTATTTATTATTCAGCACGAGATAAACCTTTTAAGTTTCACTTGTTTTTATGTCCTATTGAATTTCGAAGAAGCAATGCGTAGAAGAATATAAGAATACCAAATAAAAGATTAGAACAAAATAGTTGGACTTTTGCTAGTTTAACCAGTACAAAATGCAGATTTATTTGGAATCTAGATAAACACTTGTTTAAGTTAAAAATATCAGTAAAACATTAAAAAATCGTTTTGCTAAGAATTTCGCTTAAGTCGAGGAATGCTCCCCGAACCTGATCATTGGCCACTGTATTCAATATACATTAGTCAACAAAGGCTGTAAAAATATATTTTTGAACTCCAATAATTACTAACTCCACCTAAAGTTAGATGGTGACTCAAGGTATCTACTAAACAAATATATAATATCATCTGGAACGGCTGTTTGGTGGAAACATTAAACTGTGAAGATTAGTTGAATATCCCCATCCAGCCAGCTATATTTAACACTTCTTTGGGGGTATCTCATTAAGATAAAAAAAATCTGACAATTGGCGAATGATACTTTTTTAAATATACATAATATTATATCATTACAATTTCATTTATTTTAAGATTACAATGATTCAAACAACGTACACGTACTTTTTCTGTTACGACCAAACCCCCGTTCATCGGATGTCAGTCGTCGTATTTTCATTAATTACTTTCTGTTTTTGTGTGAAGAAACAAACATCACAATACAAGTGAATTGAATTTGAAGAAGTGCATCATGTATGCTTGTAGAAAGACATTGAAGACACGAAATCTTATTAAAACAGGTTGATATACTGGTTTATAGTCACAACATGTTAATGAACATGTTTAAGACAAAATGTTAAATAAAAAATGAAATAAAAGTGTGTAGTAAGAAAAGTCAGACTATTTGGTGGTAATTAAAAACAAACCGAGTCTGCAATTCTTACAATGTTATTTTGTTGTGCTTAATGCTTCCGAGGCAATTCACTTTCACTTTGTTTCCAGAATTTTTTACTTCACAACAGCAGGTGTCAAGTGCCGTGTGGCATTCGTAAAAAGTTGCCCCGTATTTCACTTCAGTGTTGTTATATTTTCTGGTCCTTCGGGATCATTAATGCCAACACTATAAAGTGTTGAGAATTGAGTACCGCTCTTGAGTACCGCTCAAGCCGGTGCTAGGGGGCGTGAGGGATGTTGCACCTATTCATTATCCCTCATGTACAGACTCAATCAAAGCGAGTCTGCAATTCTTATGTTATTTTGTTGTGATTAATGCTTCCGATGGTTCACTTTGTTTCCAGAATTTTTTCATAACTTCTGTCCAGGAATAGGCCCAAACAAACCTAACTTGCAACATTTTCAATTTCGCCGTTTTGAAGGTTCTATAGGGATTCCTTGTTTTTCTTTATTTTTAAAGGGCCCTATGAAAATTTGCATGGGACATCTGTGGACGAGTTGTTAAGTTTATTAACTTCAAATCACTTGCTCCTTTCCACTGTAAGCTAAATCTCGTGAAAGACTTTGTTTTTTTTTCATGTAATTAGCTTAAAGCACGCAATTGTAATATATATATTATTTATACCTGAAATGAAGTTAGACGATTGGAGATTGATAAATAGTGAACACACCGTGATAATCTCACTTGAGATTAGAGAGTAACAAAGAACACAATTCTATCCTAAGATCGATGTCATAGTAGGAAATGATTTCCTATAAATCGTTTGGAGATATATATTTTGTCTATTGTGCAATTCGTTATGGCATTGTCCTAGGTTTAGTTTGGGAGATTACAACAAACAACAGAGTGGTTCCTCTCTCTGACTATAAAGAATACAACAACATTTGTGTAAAAGTATAATGTACTGAAGGTCTGCAAAGATAGTACAATCTTGCAAAACAGATAAGATTTTCTGCTATTTACACCCTGTCGTTATCTCCCGTATAAGACATTTCGCAGTTTGCGTACTAAACGGCGTCAATGCCGCGCGCCTTTCGTGTGGGAAGTGCGTTTTGCAATTATGAATGAAGTTGTAAATTCATACGCTACTATAAAAAAAATGTGATACACGAAAAATTAATTTTCTTTATCTCTTTCCTTATTATAATCAATAATTTTTGCTAGAAAAAGAATCAAACACTGACTCAGACGTCACAGACAAGAATATCTAGTTCTCGGATAACTGTTTGGCAAATAAACGGCAGTGTCTCACTACCACGGTAAATTTAGATAGTCCAGTCTGTATTTGCAGCCGGTGTAAGATCCTTACAAACATGAATCGCGACAACATTTTACCAATAAAGGTTAATTCAGTTAAGAAAGTTTATTTGCAAGTTTTATTTCTACAAATTGAATTAAAATGTTATTTCCACTGTTTACGTTAATTATTCATGAAGTTTTCGTTTCATATGACGTTAAAACTGGATGTAACAAACTTTCATTTGTTTTAATCATTTTTACACAAAAGTGTTAGATTACAACATAACTGCTGTAGTTAATGAACAGAGTTGATAAACCTTTCCCGCATGTTTAAAATTTATTGATGCTTTGGATTTACAACTTGATACAATTCATTTATTATTGATGATGAAACGTTTTTCAAACCTTTCTATGAATTTGCCAATTAACAAGTATTGTGCTGCACTTTAAATAAGTAAGAAAATGTACTATCCGCAAAAAATGTTCTTATCGCAGCTGATTAACCTATAATAGTGTGTCTAAAATTAAAGCATGACAATACTGTGAGTTGAAATCATTAATTTTGCCCCCATCCCGAATCCCAGCAGAGGCTTGCGAGGAAGCTATCCAAGTTGCTTATAGACTTAAACCCAGCTGAGACACAATCAAACCAAATTTGCTATTTTCACATTCTCCAGGTCTCAGAGAAAGGTATGTACAACATCCAATAAAAATATAGCGTTAGGGCTTACTTCGTGGCAGAGAAAATCTTTCGCGAAGATATAAAAACAACCTGTAACTATTTAAAGAAAAGTCATAATCTTTGCAAATACTGAAGAGTAATAATGTATGATAACTAAAGAGCCAAACATGCGTGTAGACTACATTTGTTCTGTGAATAAAATGGAAACAAACATGCACTATTAGCATTTCCTAAAACAGTAAAATTACACGTTATAAACATGTTTGAGCGGGACATAATGTCAAACAACATCTAGTTAATGTTGTGCATGTCATTTATTTCATAAATGATCAGTTACCAGTCTAAAACAGGAAATTCCTGACATTTATGAATTAAATACGAAATGTGTGTGTGTGCGCGCGCATGCGTGCGTATGCGTGTGTCTGTGGTTTTCTTTTCGTAAGTTTTGTTTAGTTGTTGTTGTGTTTTATCAAGTTTTTGTTTTTTTGAAATTTGTTGGGTTTTTGTTGGTTTTAATAATTATAATAAAGACTTAATTTAACGAGAGAACTCATTTGAACAACATTTCAATCTTCCATGAGGCCCTCAACAAGGAACAATATAAATTTAACATATTCAAACTATTTAAATACATAAATGTTAATACATACAGGAGATTGTCAATTTGCAAACATTGATGTTTGATAATATCTCGAATAAAAGGTTTTGAAATGGTTCACAGATATAGCAGACTTGATATAATCAGAGAGGCCGTTTCAAATACAAGATCCAGAATATACAAAAGACTTACGAAATTATTCAGTATTTAGTTTAGGGGTGTAAGGTTGAAAATCAGATGATGAACGCAAAATGCGTGTATGAACATCTGATGATAAAATGAAATTATTCAATAAATAGGAAGGCGCCTGATTATTCATTATTCTAAACATCTTAATAGCTTTTTGAAAAACAACCCTCTGTGAAAAGGTCATCCAGTGGAGTTCAGAAGAGTTTAATGGAACGGCCTTGATCTATTGACCATGTGTTATATACCCAAGGTCCATTCATTGTCCACTGCTGTGATAATTAGCAAGATCGTTAAAATTATATTCATGGGTTGGAAAATAGGAGTAAACAGTCTACATAAACTTTGTTTTGAACCTCTGTTTGAAAAAATGTATCGACAATATATTTCTATTTTTATATGCTCGATTATCAACCATTTCCCATGATTAAAAATATTTTCAGCTAGTTAACAAAATAATGTTTGGTTATATTGTCTATTTATAAAAACGTGACGAAATATTATATGGTAATTGTTATAAATAACGTATATGTTTTACAAATATTTATCTAAATTGTTAAAGTGACATTCTGCCTATCCAAGGATAGATAGCGATTGAACAGGTGAAAGTCAAAATATGTTTTTATTTTGACATAATTCCTTTTAATTTAATAATTTACTTTGCATAAACAATAAATAATGCAAGGATCCAAGCAAAAGTTCTGTAAATATCCATTAGAATTTACCTGTAACTTTCAGATTATTAAAAGAGTGGGGCAGTCTTTTTATTCTTTTGGCAGATTTAAATTACAGCCTGAACATTTTCCAATATCAACTGTTGGTCAAACACCATTTCTACAGTCAAACTTTTAAAAAATAAAGACAATTCAGCTGAACTTGACTATAAAAGTATGAACATAATGTCATTTAATCATGTAAAGTTTTAATTAAAAGAATGCATTATCAGTTTATCGTGCTGTTTTTATATAATGTATTGTGTTAAGATGTTTTTTCATATCTAGCACAATAGTCTTATCACACAGAAATAGTATTTTGGTCAAGAACTCCAGTCACTCACCTTTATGTTTCGTTTCGTTAAAAGGTTGACTTTAAAACTGGAATGTGGTCACCTGAAATTTAGTTCGAAATATGACACAATTGGTAAGGGTGAATAAGGTTGAAAAAAAACTTCTCCAAAGTAAATTATGTTTGCAAGATATATTGTTATAATGAAATTTTTGTTAAATGTATAAACTGTTCGTCATAAAGTTTCGTATATGTATGCCTCATGGGCTTTTAAGCCTAATGGTTTTGATTGAAATAAACTTCTAAACTTCTTCTTCATATCTAAAATAGTATACGGGGTGAGATTTTCGTAAAGAGATTGTTTACCGGAACTAGTGATGTCCTTTTAAAACGACCTACAATTTTTAAACTGACTCTTAAGTGTGAACCGCGATAAATTTTTACCAGGACCATTAAGATAGTAAAAATAATTGTTGGCAGTTTGAGTTAAGCTTCTAATTAATTACCAGAACATTCCCTTGTTAACTCACTTAACAAAACGTATGAAGAAAATAGAATTACTTCTAGAACGATTTAAGGCATTAATAAATTGGTTCGTTTAAATAATTAAAAATAGTCTATCTAAATTAAACACTATCTTTTACTTTTATTTCCGTTGTTATTAAATATAGACTACAAAAAACCTTATAAACAGCCTAAAAGTACTCTGTAAAAAGTTAGAATGTAATTGTTATGGACTTTATTACAATTAATAATAAAATGTTTCGTAATTTGCAATACAATTCGTAATACAAAAATAATTTGTTAGGTTAGTTGGATGACTCTCATACATATACCGACAGTTAGAAGAGGAATATACGATTAAATATAATATTGATTATGTAACCTTTAATTTGAGGATATGACATAAATGATTGAATAGAAGTGTTATATGGATATGTTACACATGTACTACCGCCACTAGTGAAATATGATAATTTTCATACAAGATGAAAATAAATCCTGTATTAATAGAAAAAAACCTTGAATTTTCTGTTCATTGTATACCTTTTCTCTTTTTTAACCTGATGAATAGAAAGTATTCCCTTTTAATTTTTTGTATTGACTGAAATTAAAAGAAAGTAGTCCAGCAAGACACCAGTGAAAATACGAAAAATATGTTTCATGAAAAATACATGAATTCCAACATTATTCTACCAATAAAAAGTTAATCCAGTTAAAAAAGGTGAATTAGACTTTCCATTTCCACAAAACAGAATTAAAATGTTATTTCCACTGCTTAAGTTAATTATTCATGAAGTTTTCGTATCACATGACGTTAAAACAAAATAAATGTAACATATTAACATTTGTTTGAATCATTTATGGACTTTTACATCACAAGCACGTGTAAAATTGCATCAATTCTAGTGTTATATGGATATTACTGATTATTTATTGGGCATTTCATTATTGCTGCTGAAGCGAAGCGTTTTTCAAACCTTTTTGTATGAATTTGTCAATTAACTAGTATGCTGCTACACTGCTAAGGTGTAAACAATGTTCTTATCACAAATAATTAAACTATAACATTGTATCTAAAATGCAAGGGTTCTGTCGAAAACATTACGATGCTATGCGCTTGAGATATATTTCCTGTACTAAATAAGCTTGATTAAGGGGTATTCCGTGGCCGATTTTTAATCACTTGCTCTTCATCACGTAAAGATCTAATTCCAGTTTGCTTACAAGTTGGTGCAAAATAGAAAAGATCCCCAGTTAAAGATTTGCATGACATTTATAACATTAATGTTCAGTTACCAGTCTATAAAAGACATTCCCATCCACTTAAGAATTCAATACGAAAAATGTGTTTGTGTTTTTTTGTTGTTGTTGTTTTTTTTTGTTTTTTTTTTCATTTGATACTTCCTTTTTCTTGTTCTAAAAGATCAAGATAAATGAACGAACAATCCAGTATGGAACGACCAAGTTCACTAGTTTGAAGACGTGGAATATAACCGAGGTCATTCGTCATTCACTACAGTTTCGAGAGATTATATAGAGTTTATTTGGCTTGTTTTTCGTCGTACGAACACTGGAAAGATCTTATGGCGTCTTTCCAGCTTTCTTCGTGGAGGAAGATCCCAAGTACCGCACCGTGTATAATCAGGCCACGAACGGGCAACGACGTCCCGAAGCTAGCTGGATAGCTTTCCCACATGTAACCATCCAAAGTGCGGGAAACTTAACGTATACCGATAGAGCTCGACTCCTACAATAGTCCTTATTAAAATGTACATTTTCTTACTGGTAAAAAATCTCTTAAGTATATTAATACTTGTATGTCCGGACAGACGGAAAAATAAATTCTAAACATTCCCGGTGTCATTTTAAAATGCTTTACTTCATTAAGGACCATATTGCCCCGCCTATGTGGCAAAATGAAACAATTCACCAGAGACGCTTTCTTATAATAAAATATAATCGCGAAGTGTTTTGACAGTATCAATAAAATATCTAACCAATAATGTATACATGAGGTAAACAAAATTTTAAGAGAAAAAACAACAACAACAAAAACGTTTTGTTTGGTCTCCTCACAGCGGCTATTATTTCACATTATAATATGTTTTTGACGTCACCGCTTTAAAAAATAATGAAATATGTATGTATCCATAAATATTATTTGTGAAATACTGAATTTGTATTTTTGAAATTTCCAACTTAAGTAGCACGTAGATAATTTCCTGTTTTATAAGTCGGTAAAGTTTATCTGAACTATAATAAAAATGAAGTAATTCATACAAACTGTATTGTGTTATCATTTCAGATCCCCAAAATAGTTTCTCTAAATAATTACAATTAGAATACAAACGCTATGGTGTTTGATTCCTACGCACATGTTGATAACAATAAACTGTTGAACAAAGTTAATTTAGACTTAACCCATTTTAACAAGTTTATGAGGTACTGAAATTTTAACACTATTAGATTTGGGTGTTATTTCAGAGGGTTTATCTAAATTATTTATAAAGGCATTATATCGCCTTCGCCGGTTCGTCAATTTTCAAAATTTGTAGGAGTGTTTGCCTTGTTTCTAGTAAAATAAATTGAATAGTATTGTTAAATTTCATCGCAGTTTATTCCAAAGCATTTATACGTATATAAGTTATTATAGCAATAAAAATGCTGATAGAAACGACACTTAAAAGTGACAAAAAGATGTATTTTTTGTCCTAAAAAAACAATAAATAAACAAACTCGATAACATCTAACTCGAACATCTAACTGCATAAAATGGTGACTTCCGCATAATAATTATGTCATTATATAATACCAAGCTAATTCTCCTCCACATGTGGAAATGTATTCAAGATGTTCGTCAATTTTGTTAGACCGAAAAGTAAAACATTTCAAATTTGAAAAAGTACAAGTTTAAAGATCTCCGAGATGTTCGAATTTGGAAACACTTTCAGTATTAAAAACTGTTTAAGTCGATAGTGGAAAATAGTCCATTTATAACATTAAAACGTACAAATATTTAATTCCATCAAAAAAAAACAATATCAATTAACTTTGTTGATAATTTCATTTAAAAAATAGGTTTCCAGGTTTGTACCAGTAGGCTAGCAGTAAGATAGTAAACATTGATTGTTGACAGATTGAGTTAAGCTTCTAATTAATTACCAGAACATTCATTTTAAATGTTAACTCATTTAACAAATCTTATGAGAAACTAAAATAACTTCAAGACTGAATTAAGGCATTAATTAATTGGCTCATTTAAATAAATGAATATAGTTTTTTCTATAATAAACACTACCTTTTATTTCATTTAGAATCAATTATAGACCTCAAGTACTAACATAAATTGTTTAAAAGGTAGAACAAAATTGATTAGGAAATTATCATTTATTTGGCAATCCGCAGAAACTCCTGAACAATATTAGTTTACGAATAATTCTAATGAGAGGTATATCACTGGGCAGGACATGAAATAGATGCATGGTTGGTTCAATCGAGCGAAATAGTTGCAAAGTTGTCAAAATGGCGACCAAGTCATAAAAAATTTACAACTCACGCCCGCTCGTTTTTGTTGTTGTTGTTGTTTTGTTGCCCCCCCCACCCCCGAGTTAAAATGGGTTTGTTATGTTATTTTGAAAATTTTTGAATACGTCCATTCATAAATGATATATATCTGACACATTCCGTTTAAGGTTTTCAGCTTCCTGTATTCTGATTTGCCGTAGTTATTTAAATCATATTTATAAACTGATCCTGTTCATATTTTGAGACTTGATAAGTGACTTATCTGGCCGGTGTTCTACTCGTTTACTGAAGTTCATTAAACAAGGCAAAATGTGTTTCTTTGCATACTGTACAAATGTTTTAATTTGCATGCTCCAATTTAAGATCAAGTACACAAAAATGTCTTGATCAAGCGCATTTCGGTTGCAAAATCTTATAGTATCCGCAGAAATATAATTTGTAATGTTGTTTGTTTACTGATTTAAATGAATGAGTGGAAAAACGACCAAAATCACATGTCAAATCTCAAATATGAACTCTTTAAACTTAAATATGATAACGTTTGTCCTATACATTGCATTAATAAATGGACACCATCGAAATCTTCAAAAATAACAAACAAAACCACTTACCTGAACAGAACTTGGGTGGGCGTTAAATCTTTCATGATTCGGTCGCCATTTTGTCAATTTTGCAGCTTGAACCAAGTATGCAACCACCCTGTATATGAATCAAATGATGCAAATTTTCGTTCAACAATAATATTTTTTACCTAGAACAAATTTTCTACTTGAATGCACTTACTGGTTCTTTTTTCCGCATACATGTAAATTATTTTAACAGCTATTACCTAAAATATCAAAATTGTACATAATATGAAATCTTTGTTTATCTTTGTTATTTCAAGCAGTTAGATTCAAGTTTTACTTCTACTGTGGATCCATATTTTCTCACAATTTACTGCAACAACCGATCGGTTAAACATTCGCTGTGATGTTCCGAGAAATCTGCAATTTTTTCCCATAAACTTCGGGATGGGTTTACCCTCAATTAATGTAAAATACACTTCAGAACCATGTTGCAGCTGTGCTGTCAAATATCGCAATATGGATTCAACTACAGTCTCGTTATCTCCAAAAACATTTCGTAGGCCATAAACACCCTCGTATTTGTTGTGTATACAACCATAGCCAACTACAATGTTATCCGAAAACGCTACAACTGTTGTAGCATCACGACACCAAGCACGTAGACTTTTCTCCCTGTCTAAATTAAGAAACACTTGCTTATCATAGTCCAACAAACAAGACCACGTGCTCTCAGTTACTGGCTGTAAATTGTATGAAGATTGAATCGAGTTATTCATATCACTGGTCATAATAGTACAATAGGCATGAAGCTTGAACGATTCATATTTAAATCCTTGTTTTCTATACCATTTGACGCTACCTATCAGGCTATCAAGACATACAATTCTCTGTCCAGCGCGTTCGAGCAAGTCCCTCCAAATCCTACCGCCTATACCTTTGTGTCGAAGGTCTTCCCTTACAATAAAGACATCAAGGTGCAATGTGCTAGATCCCATATCAATAATTCCGCCAAACCCTAGAACAAATTAAATTTCCAATTAATATACATGTAACATGATAATCAAAGGTGTATACTGCCAACCCCGTCACTCGCCGTACACCCCATACACCCTTATCCCTGTGTTTGCCTTTTAATTAATAACTCTTAAATGTTTATGTTGCTTTTATTGAATTGTTAATAATGAAGCTTCGTCCGTGATTCGCTATTGTCCCCTTTCCCGTTTCGTTTGGTGCCCTACCTGACACCTTGCCGGGATCACTGGTCCCGTGATGCTAGATTTTGTTGGGGTGAGTTCTTTAAGAGTCGACCTTCATTTTGACCTTTGTTCTCATATATCATTAATTAAGCAATAACATTTTAGTCAGGATATGTGTTACACCCGAAAACCTGCAGAATGGAAAATAAAATGAATGTATGGACATTACTTGATGGCAAACCGACTCTTAATCTTAATTAGTGTCGTGTCCAGCTTTATAAGTGTCATCCAAGGAAAATGTTGTATTTCTTAAAAATTATGTGTGTTAATTTTCAAAGAAAAATAGTCAATACTATATAAAATTCCGTCCATAGTCGCCTTTTAGTTTCCATAGTGCATCATAAAACCGCGTTCGTAAAAATAGCTTTTTTTAGTGACGTAATAAAATGAAATAAATCTTGCCACCAAGTACATTGTATGTTAGTACTCATCCGTAGCTGTTCTACAGAAATTAGAAACATACTCCGGTCGCTCCTATCGAAGTTTCTATTTTTGTATAACAGCACGGACGAACACTTACATATAAATTATGCACAATAGTATTTCAAACCGTTTTTACTATATAACAACACATACAATGTATTTTTGAAATAATACTTTTATTACCTACTGGTGTATCCGAATGATCAGCTGCAACAATGAGAAAATCAGGGTCAAGAAACTTAACAGCTTTGAAATCAAACTCTGAATAATCCCACCCATCTGATTTTGTGAACACTACGAGATGTTTTTCGTCACCTGGAATCGCCGGTCTTATTGTCACAGGAAATGCCTCCATGTTGCTACAGGATAAGAAAAAATATATGATATGAACTCTGTTTCACTCATCCCTTTATTTCACGCTCCTCAGCAATGTCACAGTTGGTGCCATTCTTGTGCCTATTGTCTTTGGTAACTATGCTAAACAAAATGTTGGTTAGGTAAATTCCTTAAAAGTTGCTTCCCGTGTTTATTGTAACTATCATATTTTAGCAATTGACATACTTATGGCAAATAGAGTAATTTTGAGGTTATAAAGCTTCAGTGGTCGCATAGTGCAATTACATGAAAGCGAAGTACGACCCCGGTTAAATTAATATATATACCTTTAACAATAAACAAAAGCGATCAGTGATCACAAGTGTTCCCTGATGATAGTCAATTAAGTCGTTGACCAGTTTGATCCCTGTATGTCACGGCAACTGTGTAGCATACTGTGGCTTCTGCATAGCAGGAAACACAAAACAAATATTAACTAAAGTTTGGATGCACATACAGACAAAGAAGTGATCCTTGTAAGACGTGGCTATTTTTTAGAATGTATCAGTTACTGCTTAGCAGACAACACAAAAATCATTCACACGTCAAGGACCATAATTCAGCTAAAAAGTATTCAGAATGAAAACTCGTGTAATGTGCGCATGTACTTTAGCTACCAATTAAATCCTGTCAAGTTTCATTCAAGTTTTAATGAAATTGCACCAGTAGTTTTGAGGAGAAGTCCTGACAAGTTTTGTAACGGACGGACAGATGGATAGACAGAATAGAAGTGATCCCTATATATCGCCGCTTCTGTGTAGCAGGCGACACAAAAAGGTGTGTTGCAGCTGAACACGTTAAAGGAGGGGGCGGGGTAGAAGATTAAAAAGCTTATTATTAAAGTATTTTAGTAACTGAGATTCGATTGGCGATTTTCACTGTATGTGTACGACAAAAATTGACCTATTAAAATCATTAAAAAGACTGAAAAATTACCTTTCCATTTTCTATGAATTCTTTAACTTCTTCGCTTTTTATAGTGTTAAATCAACCCAAATAACTCCGTTATAACGTTTTAAAATAAAAGATAAAGTAAAACATACATTTCTTAAGTGTTTTTATTTGCAAATGATAAAGCCAAGGTCAAATATTGGCTATTTATAGACATCTATTGGCTATTTATAGACATCACTAGTTCATAATGTAGAGCATTTAATAGAACAAGTTTGTAAGATAAAAACATTTAAATCATCAAATTATATGGGTATTAACTTATAATAGTGACTGATAAATAATAACTTTCATTTATTAAATACTGTTTACACTATGCAGCCATATCTTTTCAGGATTTATCTTTAGAATGGATTTATTACACAAACGTATGGTCGTGCCATGAAACTTGCAACTGGCATTTAAACAGCTAGGTAATCGCTTATTGTCAAACATAGTCCAGTCAGTCTGTAAATCGACCTCAAACAAATTGCAACAGAAAATATTTTACCTGGTATAGAAAGTATATGGAATAACATGAATCATATCAAAAGTCTAGAAAAATCTAAGTTGCGCAACATAGAAAAAAAACGGGTTTTTATCGCGTTATTTTTTGTGATTTTTTTCTGACGACAACGGTCTTCCATAGGCGAACAAAGCGTCTCTGATACTCAGAATAGCGACTGCATAATGGCGACAACAACAACAAAATAAGTGTTAACAAAATAAATGTCAGTAAAGTACACTGTAAAGTGGGTTGGTATATTTTCCTTAAAATATCACAGATCATAATAGGAATTATTAATGTGGGGTCGTAAGTTTATTATGAGTATTTGTTGAAAATTGTTACTTGTTTTACCAGTTCTTTATCCGTTGAAGGTCAACAGGTGTTTCAAGCGATGTGTATTATACTTTTCATGGAAAACAGTTTAATTTATATAAATTACAACTCTGATTAACTCCTGTCTAAGTAAACATTCAAAAACGGCCTAAATTGTGTATTTATAACAAGTTAATTTCGACAGTATTTTTAAACTATGGAACGCCATTATCACTTTAATTATGACGAAGTACGTTAAATAAATTCTGAATAATTTAATCATGTTTCATTGTTAAATGTGTATTCAAGGTTGCTTTTTTTGTATTTCTTAATAGTTTTTTAAAATTGTTTTACATATATAATGTATGTAATGTTATTATTATTTCAGGGGTACCGCTTTGAGGTAGTCTTCATTGATGTATGCTTGATTTTGAAAATAAAAAAAATCCTGTAAACTATATGTACACTAAATGAGTAAGTTTGCTTTCCTGTCCTGTGCTTACATTTGTAATATTTTTAAATATATAACACAAATATCAAACATTATCTTTTACTAGTTTAAGTGAATATTAAACATGGAGGAAATAGAGCGTCATATGCATAATTCAATATATCTGAAATTATTTTCAGTTTTTAATAGACATAGAAGAAATTTATACATGAAGAGGTGACATGAAAAATTTATCAATAAACAAACGTGATTTCTAGTTATGGTTCATGATTGGCGATGTGTATGAGTTCAAGGTAAACATGCACAGTTGATCCATAATTTAAAAGAATTTTTTTTATGCATACAATAGCACCTGCGCGATTTTGAAAAAGTGCATAAGATTAATTCACAGCGATATATTAGTATATATATTAGTATTTCTTTCGGAATGCACACCTAAGTTGACTATAGTATAATTTTATCACTTTTAAAATCAAAATTTAAGCAAATACATGTAACAATAAAACATCTGTGTATTCTATAGAACCTTATTTCACGTAAATATGAAAATAAGATTCTAATCCTTTCAAACTTGAAGTAATTTCTATGTTACAGATTTCATCAACACACAAGAGCCAATGGGTATGCCCGATCATGTGTTCTGAGGACACTGTGATGTATACGAGTAAAAGGTAAAGATGCATAGTTGAGACATTTGTTTCACAAAATCACTTTAATGATATTTCTCATATAAGCAAACTTTTAAAGTGTGTCATAAATTCCATATAGTAACATATCAGTGCAAATATTTTTGAATGCATGCACGGATGGGCATTAGAAATGCTTAAAATTGAAAGGTGACATTTTTAAACTCAATATGTAACTTTATCTTTACGTTACTTCCAAACACTTTTACCAGTAGGTATTTTATATTTATAATTTTAGATTAAAACCTTAGAAAATAATAATAATATCTGTCATATGTTGCGGTTCGGGACGGATATTCCGATCCGAACCGCAAACATATGTCAAATATTTTTTCTTGCATATTTTACGATATAACATTATATTTTGATTTCTTTATCTTAATTTTCAATGGGAATTTATGCCATTACAACTGAAACTATTTTCGTACAACAGCTTATGAAATTACAACTTCATTCATAACAGTAAAATTACGTCATCCTGAAACCCCAGTCACACTAGAGCTTAAGATTACTTGCGACCACCGGCGACTTGTAAAACTGACGATCACCAGCGATTGTCTGCGACCAAAACCATTTTTGAACAGATAAATTTACTTTTGCGAGTATCTTAACACCAGTCATCATTGACAATCGCACGACAGGTCATAAGCAAACGTACGATGGTCTCAAGATTGTGTGGGATTACTTACGACTACCCGTGACCTGTCATGCGATCACCTACAACTAGTCGTACGACCATCACACGATTACTAAAGACTACTCAAGATTATCAGTGAATAGTGGCAATTTGTAAAGACTGTCGTAAGATTGTCGCACTTCTGAATGACCATCGTGCGACAGCCTAAGACCTTATAAGATCACTAGCGACCTGTTTGATCCCAAGGAGGTTTTTGTGCAAGCTCAAAAACCTCTCTACGACTGAAATGGTAGTGGGACCTAAATAAGATAGCCTGCGACTGTCAAAGATCACCGATGACCGTCGTAAGACGTTTTAAAGATTGTCCGCGACCAGAGGTCACTGGTGATTGTGAACTGGTCTTCACTGGTCGTAAGCTCTAATGTGACTGGGGCTTAAGCGTGACATTGTACAGCACGCGACTCATCTGGCACCCCCTATGCCAGATGAAATTTCCGGCATGGGTAATACTAACGGGATCGCCAGTCTGATATGCAAGAAAAGTGTGTCATATCAGCAATTTGGATCAAATAAATACACCTAAACAATTTTAAGGACAGCCTTTTAGGAAAAATACATCTTATAATAACACATACTGTTCTGGGATAACTGAAACAATACGTAATCAGCTACCAATAACCAGAATACAAGAATGCAAGGGATGATCCAGAAATACCCGTAATTTAAACAATAAATTCAATAATATTTATTCAAAGTTCATATAACAAACACTTTATTACTGCGTAATATATCCTCTTTACAAGGAAACAAGAATATGATAATTAAACACAGTATGCCTACCATATAAGCCAACATAGGATTTGTCACATTATGCAAAAAAGGTTGATGTTCTATTGTTCTTATACATAGGGAATCCTCCCGATGCCATTCACTGTAAGTGTACTAACAACCTAAACCTATGACTATTGAACTGCTAATTGCTTTGATTGCTGTGATTCATACACATGATCATCTTAAAGTTGAAGGCATAAAATATATGATTCTTTTAATTTAATTAGATAAAAAGTGCATGTAAAAGAAAACAAATAAAGTATGAAAAACAGCACATAATCGTCACTTATAATTATTTTTTTTAAATCGCATTGAAATTGTGCAAGGCCGCATATGACATCATATGAGCCGCGTCATGACAAAACCAACATAGTGGGTTTGCGACCAGCATGGATCCAGACCAGCCTGTGCACCCGCGCAGTCTGATCAGGATCCATGCTGTTCGCTATCAGTTTCTCTACTTGTTATACGGTTTGTAAGCGAACAGCATGGATCCTCATCAGACTGCGCGGATGCGCCTGCTGGTCTGGATCCATGCTGGTCGCAAACCCACTATGTTGGTTTTGTCATGACGCGGCTCATATTTGTATTTTTCAATCGCCACAGCGACGGAGAACGTTAACTTCAGGCGTATTCTTCTATGCCGCAAACGATATGTATTTACCAACAGTCTGGTAAAAAAACTTCTTTACCCCTCAAAAAGTTTTGTATGCATAACTAACAAAATACTTGTGTCGAATGTCTTTTATCATATTAGATGTTTCTATGGTAGGCTGTCTAAACAGTTGACAAATGTTTATGAAAGTGCCGTTTTCCGACGCCTTAATGAAGACGTTTTTGCATAAATAAACGTTGCAATTACAAATGATTACACAATAATACAATGTTCAAACGACGTGAAATTTAAGCAGGCTTTACATAAACCTTCGGCAAATATTGGACATGATCCCTTTTTGTGTCGGACACTTTGGTGTATTATAAATTTCAACGAACATCGTGTTCTTTGAGTTGCGCTGCTGTGGTGTATCCAGGGTTATTTAAGGCGGCCTGAGACGGTACTGGATGTTTATAATCAATTATATTTGGCAATTAAATAGAAGAAACATCGATCTTTGCGCATTTATAAAGTTAATGAAGAAAACATAAAAAGTTATCAGAATTATAAACAAATTTGGGGTAATTCTGGATCAACCTCCATAATTATAATGTAAAAAACAGATTTTATAAATCTTACAATATCAGTTATTGTTGTTTTTTTTTCAAGATGAATTCCTGTCGGATTTGTTAACGGCTGTTTGATGATCATACAAAGACAGTTAAAGGCAACGAAAAGGAATGCATGGGAATAAATGCTGCCAGTGAGAAATAAAATGACAGTTTAGAAGTTGAATCCGAATAATATATTCACATTGGGTGTAGAAAGATGTACTGTAACCCACATTACACTAAAATAGACACTAAGACAGAAAAAGAAAACACTGATGCCACCATTTAGATCAATGACTGATAAGTTTTCATACAAAAAAGATTGTTTATATTGTGGTCAATCTTTAATAAGTAAGGGTAAAACAAGGAAGTGTGATGTTTCGCCAGTAAGGACATTAGAACCTACTGTTTTGAATATGTATACAGAGGAATGACTGTTTGTCTGATACAGTGAGAGCAAGGATAGAACAGGTTCACGACTTGCTTGTAGTCGATGCTCTTTACCATCAAACATGTTAATGCTCCTCTAATTTCAGAACTGGAAAAGATATACCAGGGAATTTCAGGTGCTACCATCTAGTGATAAAAAGTGAAAGATTGGTCGACCAGAAATTACAGAAGCGAGTGACGCTTTGTAAAAGTCATGACATTCTTGTGCTTATGCTTAGCGAAGATATTTTACAAATTAAAATTTGCAAATATTTTTTTTTACATTTTATGCTCTTGTGTATCAAATATTTGAAATTGACCTTCCAAAAGGTCATTGTCACTTCTTTTGACCCAATGTCATGATGTTATATAATGACTCAGAAAAAAATACAACAGATGTGCTTGAAAGTATTCAAGTTAATATAAAACTCAATATTATTATCATAGATAATATAGATTTCCTTAATGTTTCTTTATTTTGTATAAATTTACCCCACCCACTAGCTGTACAATGTTAATATAAATATTTCAATATATGCATTAAATATTGATGGAATGTAAATTAAATTCATAAAACGTTGAAACTTGACAGTTTTCACATGTACGTAAACCATTATGTATTTTCTGTTTAATATCATATAACATAGAGCTTTCAATAAATTGTTGATCTACAGCAATGTAAAAATATAATATTACCCCACCCACTTAAGTTAATTAATAAATTTTAGAAAGGTAAAAGTAGTTTCTTTAAACAAAAACAACTTTTTGATTACTTTATGTTACTTTAGGGATAGATTAAGCTATATTTTTAAGCATATTATATATAAAACTGATTGGAAAATTGTATGGGTGTATTACATTAAGTTCAAATTAAAAAAATAAATACAATGATACCCATATATTTGATCTCAATTTTTGAAAACATTCTCCAATTTAGATTTTTCTAGACTTTTGATATGTTATACAATATAGGTCTGGGGTTTCAAAACACTCAAAATATTTTCTGTTGCAATTTGTTTGAGGTTTGGCTCTATTTTGAGCTAGAATGACTGGACTAACAATGAATAAACTATTTCCGATCCATCGGGTATTTGTGTTGTCATGTGTTGTAATATAGATTCAACTACAGCCTCGTTGTCTCCAAGCAAATTTCTTATACCATAGTTTTTATTAGATTTCTTATGTATAAATCCTAACCCTACAATATTGCCATTAAGTATGACTACAAATGCCTGAGCTCCACAACAAGATAGGCGTAGATATTTCGCGCGGTCTACATCTAGAAACACTTGTTTATCATACTCCATAACACTAGGCCACATATTCTCAGACAAAGGCTTAACATCATATGGTGAGGACTTAAAAGCACCTTTCATTTCCCTAGTAACAACAGTAGAATAAGAATGCAATTTGAATGTCTCATACATAAATCCTTGTTCCTTATACCACTGGAGACTTTCATAAACACTATCAAGGCAAACATTGGTATCTCCGGCCCGTTGAAGTACAGCCTTCCATATTTTACTGCCAATTCCTTTGTGCCGAAGATCATCTTTCACTATTAATGTATCTAAGTACATAACAGATGGCGTAACCCTTGTAATACCCCCGAAACCTGGAAAGAAAAGCAATAATTATAGTGCATAACAGACGGCAGAAACCTTGTAAAACAACCAAAAACAATGGAAAAATACGCCATACTTTTAGTACATGATAGATTTACATATGGCGCAACCCTTGTAATACAACCGAAAAATTGAAAAAAAATATCAATTACCATATTGCAACATAGAAACAATAAGAAATATAGCACGGTAGTGTTATATCAAATTTATCCAACTTATATTACACCATAATTTAAATTCTACTAATCCTCATTTTAAGCAATCATTTTGTCACTACATTTCGCAATGTTGCTAGCGCAAGCATTATTGATATATATTGATAATACAATTGTATCTATATCATCATATTTCACATTTTTTGTTGTCACCTTATCATTATGAATGTTTGGGGTGTTATATTTAAAACTTAGCTTCCATCAATCACTGAATTATTTTTGTTTTGTGTAATAATAATAAAAACTATAAATGAACATCAATTTCATATATAAGAAAGCCTTTCTTCAAAATATAAATGGCAGCGATGCAAGTCATGCAAATACCTTTAAATGCAAATGACAACATTATTTCCCATACTGTGTGGTCCATTGAGTATTTGCAGAGGTTGATTGGTTTTTTTTATCATCTATATTTGACATATTTATAATAATAATAATGTTCTATTACTTTTTACAATGCGATTGTTCAATAACTGAACATCATTTTACCGTCAGATGATTTTACAAACAGCAATTGTCCTACCGACTGGTATACCGGAACAGTCCACCGCAGTTACAAGGAATTCAGGATCGATTGCAAAGGAGCAATTGTAATCATACTCTGAATAATCCCATTCATCGGCTTTAATAAAGTCGAGCAGGAAACCCACATCATCTGTCACAGCTTGTCTTAGCATTACAGGAATTTCCTCCATTACTTTAATACAAAACAAAAAAAACAAAACAAAAAACAAAACAAGCAAAGTATGTCCCATTTTATATAAATCATTTGAGTTATGATTTTACTACTTGTTAAAATAAATACAATTAAAAAGAGACCGAGAACGGTCAAATATAAAAGAAAGAAAAGAAAAAATATACTACAGGATTCGTACACAAAATTATTACAGAGGATAAATTTGAAATAAATTATAAAATAAATATCAGTTTATGGTAGCAGGTCCCAAATGTGAAAATTTTAGATTTTATTTAAAGAAGTAAAATTGAAACTAGCACAGACATTTACCTTAAACTTTGGATGATTAAAGAGAATCATGATTGAAAACCAAATTGACAGAAAAAATGGAAATTACCAGTTTTGCGCCATTGAAGCTACCTTCCATGTCCCCAAATACGGGCTTACGCAGAATTCACCATTTAAAGATGAAAATGGTGAAATTTTGAGTTTAAGCAGAAATCATAAGTCATATTGTTACACTTGTTTGTTGTAACTGTTGTTTTATTTCTTTTCCTTTTAGTTTCGTTTCATAAATGAAACAAGTAACACGATAACTAACACAATAAAATTCATTCTGTGTTTCATTTTAAGCAAGTGCTTATTAACAGGTTTGACTTATACTGTTGTCCTCCCCTAGAAGTAGCCCAACAGTTCACTTAGACAGTTAGCTTAGATAAAGACATTAATACTCCAAAAGATTTGAATTGTTAAATTACATACGTATCTGTTATGATTAAGGATTTTCATATGTGTTTGATAATGTTAATACTATTGATAAAAATATAGTTTAATATGAGTTTAGATGTCGTATTATTGATTATTTTAAACAGGAATAGCATGCTTCTTTAGAAAATAATACTGTATTTGTATATGTATAAAACTGTTAAAATCAGTTTAAAGTATGAACCTTATTTGGACATCTTGCAAATATGTTTTAGATTTTATTTCTGTAGATAAAGAATGAGTAGTTTGTCTTTGTGAGAACAAACAGGCAGATATTCTAGAAATATGATTATTTCAGAAGAAATGTGTTGTTTATGCTGTAATACTTCAGCTAGGCACTGTTCAAAGACGAATACCATTTTATATTTGTATATGCCGTTGTTATAATGCAGAGCAGGGTCAAATGCTGGGTTTAACACAATATTTAAAAATGAAATATGTCAGAAACCCGTCAATTATAAATTTTTACAATTATTGAACACAAATATTAAATATGAATTAATTCAGTTATCCAAATTTGTTAAAGAAGCCCTTACTTTGAGAAACACAATGTTACAAGTTGAGCGTTAAACATCATAATTGCCCATTCTCATTTTCGTATGTCTGTACTTTTTATTTCGTATTAAATACATTTATTAATGAATGTTCTTGTTACTTAATAAATTTTAATTATGAAATGGGAAAAATATGACTTCTATTACCATTATATTGATGTTATGTTTGTAAATATTATTGTATTAGATAGAGGATGTACAATGTACAAATCTATTAAAGTATAAATTTGTTCTATTGTGTTCTGTTCCAACATCTACATTGATGTACATTGTAGTATGAATTTGTATGTAGCAAATAGATTGTATTTAACTTTTAATAATACTTACAGCAATGAATAACAATATAATAACTATCTAATTTTATATGACTTATATCCATCATGTTTTATCAAATAATTCTGTTTTCATTATAATTTAACAAAAGATCTACATCAGTAGCCTACAAACTGGAGATGTACATGCAATTCAGTCGCGGATCCACGGGGGAGGGGTAGTTATAACCCCTCCCCGAAACACAGACGCTACACACACGCACACGTGCAACACATATTATTGAACCGACTATAAATAAATAAATATTATCTTGTAACACACAAACTGACAAAGAGAAATAAAATAAAACATAATATAAGGCCAGGTTTGAATACCGGTACCTACTTACTTCTTATTTATGAAATTCACGCAAATTTGACTCGTGGCCTCTTCAGGAACAAGTAGATCTAATTTGCCACAACTTTAAGGTATTTGCATTGCCCCCAGTCTAGGTTTCGTTGTCAATCATATTTGGAGTTTTTATAACAAAGGGAGACAACCTTTACTTCATAATTTTCTATAATACAACGTGTCAAGCTGGGTATTTTCACATAGTTTAAAAAAAATAACATTTAAACAGAACAAAAAATGATTTCTTTTTTTTGACATTTTGACAATAACAATCAAAACAGATATTAAGAGCGTCTTTAAAGCTAAAGATCAGTCCGGCCTAGAGCTACATTGTGTAACCATCTAACCTAACCCAGGGTACATCTAGAATCCATCAGCATACATCTTCTTCATTCATTTATTTCTTTATTTACATGACATTCCATTAGATCTAGTGTTTACTGTACAATGCAAGTAATAAGCATTTGCGTTCTAATATCGTTCTGTATCATCATCTTGCATCTGACAAGGTCATATAAATATGTCATATTCACACGACATATTCAAAGGATAGGTCTACTGAATAAGTCAGCTGTTATCACATGTACATGCAAATCTTATAATGTTTGTCAAAGTAAATAGTAAAAGGAAACTTGCCTGCAATGAAGTCTGACTCTAAAATAATTGCAGATGTGATCAACAAAACGATGTTACTTTTCAGATAGAAAGGCAAAACTTATATTTGACATATATTATGCTGAACAGTTGTATCAACTGAAGTGTACATGTAAAAAGGATTTTATCACTTAAAAAGTAACTTAAAAATCATTTGAGTATAATTTAGTAAAGATTCTTGACAGAGTTATGTCCTCTTGTCTGGAAGTAGGGATAATGGTCTTGTTCAATACCTCACAGGGTATAAAAATAAGCGGTTTGTACAAAAAGTTAATCAAACTTTAGTTGATAAACGGAGGAATAATCTATCTGAAAGTGGGGATTGTGAAAGTTTCATAGTAAGATCTCAATGGGTATAAAAAGTAAACAAAAGGGCCACGATGGCCGAGTCACTCACCAGAAACATCTATTTTTCAGTGTTAGAAATTATTTCTCAAGTCAACTTGCGGAAAGGCAAGTAAAGTTTAACTTTAACTTGCCCCTCTAGTTACACCACAGATATATATATTTAGCTCCATGACAACACTGATTGTTTTTCGTTTCATCTTCATAATAAACAATAGGGCCAAAATGGCCTTAGATCATTCATCTTACCCACCATTACATTGCTCACTATATAAATTGAAATATTTTGTCCTAATATTTTGGAAATGCTTTGTTAATGTTTGTTATCTATGTTGCAAGTGTGTTCGAATGAGACTATGTAGAATAAATGACCACATAACAGGGTCCTTTTTGATTGGACAATTTTTTTTGTAACTTTTGTAAATGAATACACAAATTGTCACATGCAACATATGTAAGGTGTAGTCGTTGAAGTTTACAGTTTGGGACAACTAATTTTTAAAAAAATTCTATATGGTAACATAACTGTACGACACAGTACGTCAAAAAATGACAATAGGTCTAACATTGTAAAAAATATCAAAAATAGGCCAGCAAAGTAGGTCAAATGATAACAAAAAAAGGTCAACTGATATCAAAATTTAATTCAGCATCATAAATTACACCCTTGGTCCAAATTTCATGTCTGTGCATCAAAAAGCAAGAAAGTTGGTCAAATATCAAAAATATCACAAGTAGGTCAACTGCAATCAAAATTCTATTCAGCATCAGAAATTACACCCCTGGTCAAAATTTTATGTCTGTATGTAAGAACATTGGAGCTAGTAAAGAAAAATCTTGGAACAACTGCATCTAAATTATGAATAATTGTAACTTTAATAAGTCTTTAGCTTAACTATTATTATTTATGCATTGTGGGAGAGCTATCCTGCTTACCAGGGCATCAGTGTCTGCATAACACTTGGTTATAAATATCACCCCACTTTTTCTATATCCTCCAAGGTTTTGCTTTGAAATTTTGAATATTTGTTTATAACCAGTATCCCTACTTCTAGGCAAGAGGCAAAACTCCTGAATTATGACAAAATTATGCCATTTTTTAGCTCATCAGAACAGAAAATAACAAAAATAATGCATGTTATTATTATTTATATCAATTTTGTCCAAGTTGACCCATGCTCAGTTTGTATAATGCAGAGAAGAATTGGGTGCCTAGTTAGTTATGGAACTGCTAACCCCGATTCTAAAGAAACATCCATCCAACCAGATGTCATGTATACCATGTTAATGTCAGTATTCGGGAGCATTCTATTTACAACAAAACATATTATTCATCACAATATAAGTACATTTGTAAATAGGTACATAACTCCATTGTAGAATAGCCTGTGAATTATTGTTTCTCATTTGTATTTATGATAGGTCATAAGAACAACATGTTTGAGTTTCAGCCGCTTTATTTACATAATGATATGCAAACCAATATTTACATAATCAACTTTTAATTAACCCAAAGCATATTGAAATAGAAAATTGTGCAAACTAAACATAAACAATCAAAAAACATCAAAAAAACATCATAACTACATGTATGCAAACATTACAGCCATTAACAAACACAAAACTTATTTCTGATTTATTTAGGGTTCTAGTACCACTTAATTACAAAATAATTTTCCTTCTTTGTGTTTATCAGGTATCTACAAAGTTGTCAAAAATCTAATCTGTATTAAAATGACAAATTTCTGTTACATATTTCATCTTATCACTAATTACTTCCCAGCAGAAAAAAAACAGAAACAATTTAAATGTTAATTGAAAAAAAAAATCTTATAAAGGGTATAAAACTAAACTGAGCTATCTATACTGGGCTATCTGATATCAGCAAATACTGTTATCAGCAGAATAAAAAAATTGTCTGTATTTTGAAGAAGTTTATAAAATAAAAGAATGCAGTGGCACAATGCAAAATAATTACTAAACCTACTAAAAACTAAAACAAGCAATAGAATATTTGGTAAAAAATTCTGTTTCCTTATAAAAAAAATGTGTTAAATTTTGTCAGAAATATCTCAAGATTTGATCACACTTTGTTGAAACTATCTTGAGATATGACCGCATGACCACATATTTTGTTGAAACTATCTTGAGATATGACCACATATTTGGTTGAAACTATTTTGAGATATGACCACATATTTTGTTGAAACTCTCTTGAGATATGACCACATATTTTGTTGAAACTCTCTTGAGATATGACCACATATTTTGTTGAAACTATTTTGAGATATGACCACATATTTTGTTGAAACTATCTTGAGATATGACCACATATTTAACTGAAACTATCTTGAGATATGACCACATATTTGGCTGAAATTATCTTGAGATGTGACCTCATATTTGGCTGAAACTATCTTGAGATGTGACCACATATTTTGTTGAAACTATCTTGAGATATGACCACATATTTAACTGAAACTATCTTGAGATATGACCACATATTTTGTTGAAACTATCTTGAGATGTGACCACATATTTAACTGAAACTATCTTGAGATATGACCACATATTTAACTGAAACTATCTTGAGATGTGACCACATATTTAACTGAAACTATCTCAAAATATGACCATGAAGAAAATTAAGATTTTAGAAATATTGTTCTGGCATATTTCACCAGACATAGCTTTACACCATTTTAACAATTTTTCATTTGTGATAAAATATTTTCAGAATATCATCACTGATTAAGTGTCTTCTAATCTTAATTAAAAAACAAAACATACAATTTTCCAACATTCAGAAACACAAACAAACACATAAAATTAAGATGAGAATGTTTAAATATACTTTGCATGTATCAAAAATAGTGCAACAAACAACAGTGATACTGTTTATCAATTGAGCAAAACAAGTTGTGAAATCAGTAAGCATGTAAAAAAACTTTAGGAAGTTATAAGACACCTCCACTCTATAAATGTTATCTTTCATTTATCTGTTCATAACAAAATAGTGACAGTTACAACATAATTTACTAATCAGTTACTCTTCCACTTTACTTGGTGCACAACATTTTGTCGAAAGACATCTCGTCAAATACAACAGTTTGTCGAATATGACACTTTGCCGCATATGTCATAATCACAAATTTAGCTTTGTTATAAATCATTTGTTCAAACCATAAATCCTTAAAGGAACTAATATTACAATGTGATATAAAAATTGCACTAGTAGGACTATTATGAATATTGAACTTTATATTTTGAAATATAAATGCAAAATTTTACTACAATTAGTATAGAGAAGCTGACACTGACTTTATTACTTATCCTGAAATACTTGCTGATAACTATAAAAAAACATATAAACAAAAGTTCAATGCCGAACTTGGAACACTTCCCTTGAATTTGAAGTTTACTGTAACTTAAGTTATATATTACAACATAACAATTTCTGGCATCTGCAGAACATTTTTGATCAATCATTTAATGATTAGGTAAGTGTAAGTAATTTCAAGTCAGTGACCATATCGCCTCAAATAACCCCATTCCACTCAATACAATAGATCTTCTGTCATTGGCATGTGGTCAGCTTGAGTAGTAAGTGAATTATCGATAGTCATCCTCGGAGGTCATTAAACAACAGTTAGTGATCTAAAACAGCCAAAATAAGACATTCAAGTACCATTGAATACAAATCTTCCCCAAATAATACGATAACATCATGCAAGGTAAACATTTCAAGCCACAACAATATTTACATATATGAAAGTAAATAGACCATGTTTACTCACAATCTCTCATTTATAATATCCTCAGTCATTCTGTAAAATCACAATTACTTTTAAGTCTCAAGTCGTTATCTTTATGTTTGAAAGCAATAAACAATATGCAAGAAAAAATCTAAATTCACAAATGTGCAATTATTACAGACACTGCTGGCTCATATGTGTAAACAATAAATAAGTAATATGTGGTCAACACCTACATATCATATCCAATATTAGTATATACACATGGCCATCCTAAATGTTGTTAAAAACCATATCTTTAAGGAACTCCATTCAGATTAGAATGCCCAACAAGAGCTGTCGGTAGGACAGCAACGCTCGACTATTCTAGTGCTTGATAGTAAAAAATAATGCTTGATACATTTACCTACTCCTGTTTACAGGTTGGGGTCATGATGGTGAACAAGTGTGCAAAGTTTCAAAGCCATATGTCAATGGACTTTGAAAATATTTGAACTATTACAAAAACTTTAACGTAAATTCTAAGTCGAAAAAGGGGCATAATTCTGTCAAAATGCTTGATACAGTTACCTCCTCCTGTCTACAGGTTGGTGTCATGATGGTGAACAAGTGTGCAAAGTTTCAAAGCCATATGTCAATGGACTTTGAAAATATTTGAGGTATTACAAAAACTTTAACATAAATTCTAAGTTGAACAAGGGTGCCATAGTCACAAAATACGCCCGTTTACGAAAGCTTTAGATGCAGATGGGGGCATTATGGATAAGTGTTATCTAGCAAGCAAGTTTTTATCCTTGGCACTGTGTTGTTAAATGAACCTTAAAACAAATCAGTAGGGAAGATAAAAAGTACATGTAATTGTAATTTAATAACTAAAAAATTCTGATTTAAGATTTTATTCTAGGGAAATACATTTCATTACAATTCTTAATCTTTGAATGAGCTGAACTGATATTTACTTGAAAATTAAAATATAATTAAATTTCTATGAGAAAGTATTTACATTTGATAAGGTAATTACTGTATGATCTTTCTGAACAAATACCAAGGCTACAGAACACCATAGTTATCACAGTTAAGAATCTTGACCAATGAATGAAACATGTGTAAATAAATGTTACATTCTTTAGAACATACTCAAGTCCAAGAAAAGAGGATTATTTTATGCCCTTTGATTAAATTCTATTTTTAGAATTGAAAGTGAAAGTAGATCAAGGGGAGTAATTGTGTAAGTCATTTATGAACAAAGTAATAACTTTGTTGTTGCCCTTTGATTAAATTCTATTTACAAAATCTGGATATTTCATCATCTATAGTGACCTTGACCTTGTATATATTGACCTAAATTATATGTATCACAGCCATAGTCTTGATAATGACCATTTGTGTTACAATCCCTCAATAAATGATGACTAAATGGTCCATATACACATCTTCATATTTTTATCTGAACTTTGACCTCTATGTGTGACCTTGACCTTGGCCGCAAGGACCTGAATCTTGCACGCGACACTCCGCCTCACAATGGTGAACATTTGTGCCAAGTAATATTGAAATCCCTCTATACATGTGGAAGTTTTGCTCCGGACAAGCATTTTTCAATGACCTCTAAGTGTGACCTTGACCTTTGACCTAGAGACCTGGTTCATGTGTGCGACACTGCTCCTCATAGTGGTGAACATTTCTATGAAGTTTCATTAAAATCCCTCCATACATGTAGGAGATATGCTCCGGACAAAATTGGACGCCGCCCGACCGCCCGCCCGCCAGGGGCGTTCCCATAATACGTCCCGTTTTTCAAACGGGCGTATAAAAATGCTTGATAGAGTTACCTCCTCCTGTCTACAGGTTGGGGTCATGATTGTGAACAAGTGTGCAAAGTTTCAAAGCCATATGTCAATGGACTTTGAAAATATTTGAACTATTACAAAAACTTTAACATAAGTGGGTTCGCCGACGCCGACGCTCGGGTGACTACAATAGCTCTACTTATTCTTATCGAATAGTCGAGCTAAAAATATAAAATATGACATTTTTACATAGACCAATTAGTGCCATGCAAAAGGTAATAAAGAAATGTAATAAGAATTAAATTGAAAATCAACATTTAGTGCAATTCTTAGCAAGATTCGAGTTAAAAGCATTTTAACATATGAGCTGTGTCACGACAAAACCAACATAATTGGTTTGCAACCAGCATGGATCCAGACAAGCCTACGCATCCGCACAGTCTGTTCAGAATCCTTGCTGTTTGCTATCAGTTTCTCTACTTGTTATAGGGTTTTGTAAGCCAACAGCATGGATCCTGATCAGACTGTGCGGATGCTTAGGCTGGTCTGGATCCATGCTGGTCGCAAACGCATTACGTTGGTTTTGTCATGACGTGGCTCATTTTTTTTATTTATTTGGTCATTTTGCACAGTAAAATTGATCATTCTGAGGTTAAGGAGTGAGATCTGAAATTTAGCACTCAAGTTATAGTAAACAGAAATTAAACCTCAAATGAATATTGCAAATATTTCCAATCCTATTGCATCAAAAAAAAACGTCAGTTGAGTCCCTCACTACAGCAGGTTAAAGGTGAAATAATTGACTTATAAATATTTATAATTCTACAGAATACAATATGGAATTAAACAAAGATCATAATTTATCACAGAATGCTAAAAACAATGAAAAAGCTAGATGATTGCATATATGAAACAGCCAATACAATATTTACTTTTAATATTATGCTCCAATGACAGTTTAATGCTTCTACTGTACAGTTTAACAATCTAGTAGAAAGAAATGGCACAAAATAATCATTAACCTGCTTATTAAGGGCAGAACAATAATGACATACTTTAAACACACTGAACTAACTTTTCTGTACCTATTCACTATTCATTATTCACCATTTGTATGTTTTATTCTATAAAATAAATTATCAACATTGAGAATTTTAAACAATACTGTCCTTTGTATGCTAAAAGTAAAGACTGTTTTCTAAACAATGAATATTAATGAAAGCACGTAATGCAGGAAATTGATCACACTTAAAATAGATTGCATGTAGAGTGATAGCTTGTACAATGTGATAGATTAAATGGTAACAAAAAACATATCTTATCAATCTGTGCAGGCAATATAAACCTAAAAACCATAATTTTAAATTTCCTTCATCTGAACATCTTTCTATTAAACAGCACAAGGTATGAAGTAACATCATAAAAACATCTACTATATAACATGACATTTAAATGGCAAGTTTAAAACGAATGTTAAGAAACCTTATATCATTATCAATTATATTCATATTTGTTTATATATATGCATATCTATTTGTATATTACTACTATTATATAAGAGGTCCCAATTGAAACTTTCCCACAAATTTATACAGAAAACTGGATACTTGAATGTTACTGGTTACATGAAAGCCAATAATACAGGTGCTATTTGTATAAAATCGTATACATATAAAAACCAGGTCAACAAATCTCTATATGTGATGAATGCTCATATACTGAGAATATTTTACGTCTTCTTGATATAAAACTGTTTGAGAAACGAGAAATGATTGTTCAGGATGGATTTCTGTGGAGATTTTTGTTTATTCTGCCAATGGAAGTTAGAAAACATAGTCCTTGCTGTACGCTGATTTCTCGAGTGATGGCATCACATCATCGGTCTTCAACTGCTTGTAATCTTTAGTGTTAGGTCTTCGACCCCCTTTCCCAGACTTACCCTCTATAATAATGGCAAAAATCTGAAAGCAGAAAATTGGAATTAAATAATAGGTTAAGATAAATGTAAGACAACAGTGAATAATGATACAAAAAGATTATCATTCATACAGTATACAGTCGACTCTCGTTATCTCGAATTCATCAGGACCGTCCTAAAAGTATCGAGATAACGAAATGTCGAGATAAACATATTATGGTTTGAATAAGGCAGAAACCCATTTTTACAAAAGACATGTGCATACATTATGTCAAATAAACTATGATTTCCCCAAGTCTTGTTTTCATAGGCCTAGCCAATATTTAAATTGAATGCTGATTTATGTATTGGTACATGAATATAGAACACTGAATACTAGATTTAAGTATTGGTACATGAATATATTACATTGAACGCTGATTTAAGTATTGGTACATGAATATATTACATTGAACGCTGATTTAAGTATTGGTACATGAATATATTACATTGAACGCTGATTTATGTAATGGTACATAAATATAGAACATTGAATACTAGATTTATGTAATGTTACATGAATATATAGAGGATATTTGTTTAGTTCAGTGTAAGATCGGAATATATTTTACCGAGTGAGCACCAAAAGTATATTTCAAGAGTGGCGCAGCCATGAGCGAAATATGAACTTTTGGTGTTCACAAGGTGAAATATATTTTGATCTTACACTAAACTAAACAAATTTCCTTTTTATTATATGCAAAGAAACGTTTTAAAAAGACATTAAACCTAATACTGAACGAAAAAGCGCGCCAAATAATAATATGTGACGTCATTTACGATGTCACATCATTAAGTTGGTTCCCAGTACTGTGCAAGCTGGTATTTCACTGAAACAATGTAAGAGGCTTAAATTCAAAACAGTGAAATTATCAGTTTTATATCACTGATATATTTCTATAAACCACCAAAAAGCATGTAATAAAGAACATTGAATACTAGATTTAAGTATTGATACATGAATATATTACATTGAATGCTGATTTAAATGGATTTAAATAAGTTATCCTAAAAACCATTAGGAAATACAAAAAATTTCATTGGTTTCTTATACAGAGAGGCAAGAGTTCAATTTTGCATCTGTACAATGTACAACAGACATGGAAATTGTACAACCTGCTCCCCTTGCTTAGTACCCAGAAATAAATGTTTTATATGTCTTGTGAAAAACTGGCATTACATATTTTGGTGTTCATAGAGAAAGTTGTAAATGCATTCTTCAACAAGAGCTGTCACATGAGACAGCCGAGCTCGACTAATGAAATACTGTACGCAGTAAGGAGGACAAAACTATGAAAGAAAAATCAATTATGTATAATTAAGTATTAAGTTATTGTAAAAAAAAAAACATTTGTTAACATAAATTCCAAGATCAAGGGAAATAATTCTAGAAAAAGTCACGCTACAGTTATGAACCTTGTCACACAACATGTGTGTAATGATAAGAAATATATATTTGAAGTTTGAAGTAGATACCTTAAAAAGTAAAGAAGTTATAATATTTCTTAAAGAAAATCCTAAGTTCAAAGAGAGATAAATCTGTAAAAATTGCTTCAAGAGTTATGAACATTGTCACATAAAATGTAATTGATGATAAGGAATAAGTATTTGAAGTTTGAGGTAGATACCTTTAAACTAAAAAAGTTATAGTAAAAAATAACATTTTTCTAGTAAAAATATCTAAGTTTATGGGGAGTTAATTCTTGCAATATTGGTGCTAGAGTTATGAACCTTGTCATATAAGATGTGGATGATGATAAGGTACATATATTTGAAGTATGAAGTTGATCCCTTTAGAAATAAATAAGTTACAGTAAAAAATAAAAAAAATTAAGGAAAATTCTAAGTTCAAGGGGAGATAAATCTGAAAATATTGGTGCTAAAGTTATGAACCTTGTCACATAAGATGGGGATGATGATAAGGAACATATATTTAAAGTATGAGGTTGATCATTTAAGAAATAAAGAAGTAACAGTAAAAAATAGTATTTTTTAAGGAAAATTTTAAGTTCAAGGGGAGATAAATCTGAAAATATTGGTGCTAGAGTTATGAACATTGTCACATAAGATGGGGATGATGATAAGGAACATATATTTGAAGTTTGAAGTTGATACCTTAAGAAATGACAAAGTTATAGTGAAAAATATTTTACTGCACCAAAACTTTAATCTGAAATCTGGACGCGGATGCCGAAGCCGGGGCGAGTAGGACAGCTCTCCATATACTTCGTATAGTCGAGCTAAAAATGAACCTCATACATGTATACATAAGCTGAAGCTGCCTGACCATCCCAAAGTCTTGAAACAAAAGCATAACGACATGATAAAAAATAAGTTAACAAATGTAAAGTCAATCAAAGTTAATGATTATAAAAATGCAAGCATACATTGTATACATGTATATCAATGCATAATTATTATTACATTTATAGTTAGGTTGTTGTTGTTGTTTTTTTTTTCAGGAAAAATGATTATAGTATTGTTATTGGTGAGGAATTTTCCTTCATCAATAGGATAATAATTGTTTTCACTTTTTTGCCTATTTATGTGATTTTTTCATCATGTAAGCCTACATAATTTTAGCTTTAGTAGAAGCTACATTCTTAAATATCTACTACAAGTACTTTTATAAAACCCGCAACAAGGCTTGTAAATATGCCAATATTAAAACTACAAGAGCACTGCTAAGAAAAGCAAAGATAAAGAAGAAGATGGAGAATAAAACGATAAGTAAATGTCAAGACAGAAAGAACTTCCAATAAATTAACTTACATTATCCTTATAATTATGCCGACTTCTTCCCTTAAACTTATTTAAGCACAAAAATTATGTCTAACCTTATAAACTAACATCCTGTTTAATTGTACCAAAACAATATAAATTAAGTGTATATTGTATAGCACTGATGCCAATGAATTTTTGATCATAGCTTTCTTTATCTACATATAATCCATATCACTATCAAATACCATAGACCACAATTGTTACATGAAAAATGTTATGTAGGTGAACATAAATGAAGAAACTAGAACTATCACTAAATGTGATTAATACCCCTGCAAGACTGCTTCGGAAAAGAGGATGTTACTAGTAACAGAATACCTTGTAAAAGAATTGAAATAGAGTTATGGTTGTGGGCAATTAAAGATAGTTGTGGTTCTTTTATGTTGCATTTCCTTTAAATGCGGTGGCTATTGATGAAGTTTTATTGAATTACTCTGTAATAAGTCCAGAAAGACAAGGAAAAGGAACAAAGGGCAATAACTCTATAAATATTGAAGATTTGTCCAAATGGAGTTATGGTCCTTGTGCACTGCACTTCATCTCACTGCCCTTGACCATTGTATGAAGTTTCATTGAATTCCTTCCATTAATTTTCAAGTTATGCACTGGACAATAAAAAGTAACAAAGGGCAAAAACTTTTAAATGAGTCAAGAAAGAGTTATGGTTCTATGCACTGCCCTTCCTCTCAATATACTTGACCATTGTATGAAATAGTATTGAATTCCAACTAGCAGTTTTCAAGTTATGCTCTGGACAAGAAAAAAGAAATGGAAAAGTAACAAAGGGCAATAACTCTATAATTACTTGGGGCAGAGTTATAGTTTTTGTGCACTGCACTTCCTCCTATTGTGCTTGACCATTGTATGAAGTTGTTTTGAATTCCAACCAGTATGTTTTAAGTTATGCTCTGGACAAGGAAAAGTATCATAAAAGGGCAATAACTCTGTAATTTGTCAAAATGGAGTTATGGTTCTTGTGCACTGCACTTCCTCTTAATGTGCTTGACAATTGTATGAAGTTGTATTGAATTCCAAACAGTAGTTTTCAACTTATGCTCCGGACAATGAAAAGTAACAAAGGGCAATAACTCTGTAATTAGTCAAGATGGAGTTATGGTACTTCTGCACTGCACTTCCTCTCAATGTGCTTGACCATTGTATGAAGTTATGCTCCGGACAAAAAAAGCAATTGAAAAGTAACAAAGGGCAATAACTCTGTAATTAGTCAAGATGGAGTTATGGTCCTTGTGCACTGCACTTCCCCTTATTGGGCTTGACCAAAGTATGAAGTTGTTTTGAATTCCAACCAGTTCTTATCAAGTTATGCTGCAGACAAGGAAAAGTAACAAAGGGCAGTAACTCTGTAATTAGTCAAGATGGAGTTATGGTTCTTGTGCACTGCACTTCCTCTCAATGTGCTTGACCATTTTATGAAGTTATATTGAATTCCAATTATTAGTCTTCAAGTCATGGTCAGGACAAAAGAAAGCAATGGAAAAGTAACAACAGGCAATAACTCTGTAATAACTTCAGATAGAGTTATGGTTCTTGTGCACTGCACTTCTTCTCAATGTGCTTGACCATTTTATGAAGTTATATTGAATTCCAACTATTAGTCTTCAAGTTATGGTCCGGACAAAAGAAAGCAATGGAAAAGTAACAAAGGGCAATAACTCTGTAATTACTTTAGATAGAGTTATGGTTCTTGTGCACTGCACTTCCCCTTATTGTGCTTGACAATTGTATGAAGTTGTTTTGAATTTCAACCATTAGTTTTAATTTTATGCTCCGGATAAGGAAAAGTAACAAAGGGCAATAACTCAGTTAGCTTAGTTAAGATGGAGTTATGGTTCTTGTGCTCTTTCTCTTAATGTGCTTGACCATTGTATGAAGTTATATTGAATTCCAACCATTAGTTTTCAAGTTATGCTCCGGACAAATGCAACAGACCGCTGGACCCACCGACCACTGGGTGACCCTTCTATACCCCCCAAACTTCTTTTCGGGGGTATAATAATATATAACAGTTTAACAAAAAATCAACTAAACATTTGATTAGGAGTAGTTATAAATAAGACAGATACTTAGAGAATATACTCACCTTTTGTTTATTATGGAATACAATATAGCCAGCAATAGAGAGTACAATAAAGACAAGGAAATATGCCATGAAGTGACCTCCTGAACTCTCATCCTCATCTACGGCATGACCCATACTCGCTACCTCCTCTGTAATTATAATATTTTATTACGTGTACATAAATTTATTTAACATTTAATGCATGTATCATAATCAATTACACAAATATGATCCCCCCTAAATACAAAGAGTTGATCTGACATGAACTTGCTGGCATCTATAATACCAACAAATAAAAGTGTTATTATAGGAGTATCTTTATCTGTTCCCATGGATTTTACTAGAACAGATCACTTTCAGTGTTAAACTGCCTCATGAGATCCAGCCTAGTGAAATCCACTTAAGGTAAATCCAGTTACATTTTTACCAGTGACAGTTAATGATAATGCAGTATCAATGTAATGTTTGATTAATTATAAATCATGTTGTAACTTAACTATACAGTGACATGCTATAGCTAACTTCCCTATTTACACTGTTTGATATTGTTGACAATTGATTGCCCTACTTGAAACAAAAATTTAATTTTTTTTATATAACAATTGCATCGTATCATATTAAACTATTTTATCTATCTGCTATTTGAAAACAGTACATTATTGATTAAATGTAAGAAATGTATATATTTTTTTAAATAATAGCTAAGAAACCTAATGTTACAATGTATGTCACACACAAATATCACCCATAACAAGATTGATTTAAGCTGTGTGTCACATGATTAAGTTAGAATGTATAGACAAGCGAAGATTATGATGAAAAACTAACTAATTGATTTATCAATTACCAGACACATAATACATGCTTTGAAACAGATGTCAGTGTATAGATTTATATTTGTTAAATGTGGTTAATGTAAGAACAAGATGAACCATTTCATTAACTTATACCTAACAACTTATTAAATTCAACAAGATCATAATACATACATGTGTGAAGCCATCTCTGACTTCTATATTTCTAAGATTCCATAACTTTAAAAATAATAACAAGAGGGCCATGATGGCCCTGAAGTCCCTTACCTGTATATAGGCCCCCGAAGCGGGCCCAGTTTAAACCCCAGGGCTTTCATTTGAAAAAACTTGGTAGACACCCATTAGAAGATGTTTCATGCTAAACATCTAAAGTCTAGCTCGTGGGGTTTTTTAAAAGAAGATTTTTTTAAGTTTTTTCTTTACAAATATAGTTAAAAACAATGACAACCCTGGGGCATAGCCAGTTTTGACCCCAGGGCTTTTATTTGAACAATCTTTGTAGACACTTACTAGAAAATGCTTCGTGCTTAATATCTCTAGCTATTCAAGTTTTTTCAAAGAAGGTTTTAAAGTTTTTGCAATACACATATAAGGAAAATGAATGATCCCCCGGGGCGGGGCCAATTTTAACCCCAGGGCTTTTATTTGAACAAACTTTGTAGACACTCACTAGAAGATGTTTCATGTTTAGTATCTAAACTCTAGCTATTTGGTTTTTTTGAAAGAAGATGATTTAAAGTTTTTGCTATACACATATAAGGAAAATCAATAACCCCCAGGGCGGGGCCAATTTTGACCCCAGGGCTCTTATTTGAACAAACTTGGTAGACACCTATTAGAACATGTTTGATGCTCAATATCTTAGCCATAGCTCTTTGGGTTCTTTAAAAGAAGATTTTTTAAGTTTTTACTATATACATATAGGGAAAATCAATGACCTCCTGGGGCGGGGCCAATTTTGACCCCAGGGCTTTTATTTGAACAAACTTGGTAGACACTCACTAGAAGATGTTTCATGCCAAATATCTAAGCTCTAGCTCTTGGTGCTTTTTAGAAGAAGGTATTTAAAGTTTTTTCTTTTGGTTGCCATGGCAACCAGAGTTCTGCATGGAATTAAATTCTTTGAACAAAGTATCAAAGGTGATCACCAAAGGTACATTCCTGTGAAGTTTGGATGAAATTGGCTTAGTGGTTTATGAGGAGATGTCATTTAAAGTAAAAGTTTACGGACGAAGGATGGATGGATGGACGACGGACGAAAAGCGATCACAAAAGCTCACCCTGTCACTTTGTGACAGGTGAGCTAATAAACTAAAAACAAGCCTTTACTTGCAGTTATCTTTGTTATACATTTTATTGTGAATACAAACATTCAGGCTAGACATCAGAAATGATTGTGTTGAATGATTTCAAGCTAATGGTGAACATGGGTACCAATAATTAATGTCAGTATCTTAAAAATAAGATTTTTAGCCCTAAAGTACATTCTAATACACTGACAACAACTTGAACATAACTTTACTGCACTCATTAATATGATATGATTTCTATTCCTTAAAACTAAATTTATGCAACTCAGTCTGAAACAAGAACGTGTTTGCTAAACACATTAATGTCCCCACTCATATTCTTGTCAGTAAAAATTTTTCAAACAAGGAGGCCATTGACCCCATAGGGCTAACCTGACGACAGACTTTATTTGTGTACGGGCCAAACTTAGAACAAGTTTGGTAGAGGACCTATAAATGATATTATATAACAAATATCAAAGTACCTTTAGAAAAGAAGAATTTTTCAGTTTTACTACAAGTACAAAATGAAAATTAATGACTTATCTTCCATCCCCCCTCCCCAGTGGGGCAAATTTTGACCCCAGGCCCCGTGTTCACAAAGAAAAGATCAGGATCAGGATCAGGTGATCCTGATTTTATTTCCATTGTTTTATAAAACTAAAATTGATCGTATTATGCTAGAATTAAATGGTACACATTCGAATTGTAAATAATTGCTTATTTGCAAAGAAACCAACTTATTATTGGATAAAATCAACTAATTACGAAACAAATACAAAAATAATCGGATCAAAATAAGGATCAATTTTAGGATCAAGATCAAAATTTGGATCAACTGTAAAATGCCCATTTCTTGTATAAAATGACAATAAATTTATTCTAAACTTGCATTAATATGCTATTTAAGTCCAGTTTTATCAATTTAATACTGAATATATAATTTATGATAATAAATAAAGGAGAATATTTGAGTTTTTAAATTTGATCCTGATCTTGATCCTGATCCTTAAATCTTTGTGAACACGGGGCCAGGGCTATAATCTGAACAATCTTAATTGAGGTCCACTACACAATGTTCATGCCAAATATCTAGCCTCTAGCCTTTGTCAATTCAGATGAAGTTTCTTTAAGTTTTGACTATAATTATACATATAGGGAAATCCTACGACTCCTGGGGCCTAGCAAAGTTTGACACGAGGGGCAAAATTTGTAGAACTTTGGTAGAGGACTTACAGATGATATCATACACCAAACATCTAAGCTCTAAGCCTAGTACTTCAGATAAATATTTTTGAAGTTTTTACTATATACATATAATGAAAACCTATGACCACCAGGGACGGGCCAATTTTGACCCCAGGGCTAAATTTGAACAATCTCAGTGGAGGTCCACTGTACAATGTTTCATGCAAGATACCGAACATCTAGCCTTTGTCAATTCAGGGGAGAAAATTTTTGTTTAACGTTTTTACTATCTATAAATATAAGGAATACCTATGACCCTCCAAAGGGACTAATTATGACACTGGGAGCAAAATTTGAACAATGTTGGTAGAGGACCTATAGATATTGTATGCCTAATATCTAAGCTATTAGCCTTGTTCCTTCCAACAAGGAGATTTTTAAAAGTTTTTACTACACACATAAAAGGAAGCGGGGCGAATTTTTTACCAAGGGCTATAATTTGAACAATCTTGGTATAGGTCCACTACACAATGTTTCAAGCAAAATATCTAACCTTTAGCCTTTATCAATTCAGAGGAGAAGATTTTTTTATGTTTTTACTATGAACATATAAGGAAAACCTAAAAGCCCGACTCCTGGGCGGGACAATTTTAATCCCATATAATATATAATTTAGACAATCTTGGTAGAGGTCCACTTCAAAAATGTTCCATGCCAAATATCTAACCTTTAGCCTTTGTCAATTCAGGAAAAGAAAGTGTAAAAATCTATTTTTAGCACTGGTGACCTTGACCCAACTTACCCCTTACTCCATCCAAAGGAAGAAAATTTCTCAATTTACTTGCCCAGATACAGGTTAAACTTGTACAGACGGACGGTTCAATTACAATATGCCTGGGGGCTTAAAAACTTAAGTTACTGTTGTTAAACCAACAAGAGCCATGTTATCATGGCCATCCCCTGCTGAATGTGTTTGCTCATTGGAAGAATATATATGTAGTAGAGCAGAATAGTTCAATTTTAAGGGGTCTTTTGGTAATGAAAACTTATGGCTGGAGTGATAAAAGCTATTGAAACCTATGTGAAATCTGATAGCTGAAAATAACAAAGGGCAATAACTGAAAAATAATGCACAGTAGGCTATCATTCTTGTGTGCTGCACTCCTCCTCAATGAGATCTATCCACCTACGAAGTTTCAAGTTGATACCTCTAATACTTTTTGAGATAAGCTCTGGACAAAAAGTATGAAAAATAAACAAGAGGGCCATGATGGCCCTGAGTTCGCTCACCTGTATATAGGCCCCCCCCCCCAACCCATCTCCCCCAACGTTGCAGGGCCAATTTAACCCAAGGGCTTTTATTTGCAAAAACTTGGTAGACACCAATAAGAAGATGTTTCATGCTAAACATCTAAGCTCTAGTTCATTGGGCTTTTTAAAAGAAGATTTTTTTTAAGTTTTTACTTTACACATATAGTTTAAAACAATGACACCCCTGGGGCCGGGCCAGTTTTGACCCCACGGCTTTTATTTGAACAAACTTTGAAGACACTTACAAGAAGATGTTTCATGCTTAATATCTAAACTCTAGCTATTTGGGTTTTTTCAAAGAAGATTTTAAGTTTTTGCTATACACATATTAAGAAAATCAATGACCCCCGGGCTGGGGCCAATTTTGACCCCGGGTCTTTTATTTGAACAAACTTTGTAGACACTCACTAAAAGATGTTTCATGCTTAATATCTTAACTCTAGCTATTTGGGTTTTTTCAAAGAAGACTTTTTAAGTTTTTGCTATACACATAAGGAAAATCAATGACCCCTGGGGCGGTGCCAATTTTGACCCCAGGGCTTTTATTTGAACAAACTTGGTAGACACCTATTAGAACATGTTTGATGCTAAATATCTTAGCCATAGCTCTTTGAGTTCTTTAAAAGAAGACTTTTTAAGTTTTAACTATATGCATATAGGGAAAATCAATGACCCCCGGGGCGGGGCCAATTTTGACCCAAGGGCTTTTATTTGAACAAACTTGGTAGACACTTATTAGAACGTGTTTCATGCTAAATATCTTAGCTCTAACTCTTTTGGTTCTTTAAAAGAAGATTTTTTAAGTTTTTACTATATGCATATAGGGAAAATCAATGACCCCCCCGGGGCAGAGCCAATTTTAACTCTAGGGCTTTTATTTGAACAAACTTTGTAGACACTTATTAGAACATGTTTCATGCTAAATATCTTAGCTCTAACTCTTTTGGTTCTTTAAAAGAATGTTTTTTAAGTTTTTACTATATGCATATAGGGAAAATCAATGACCCCCTGGGGCGGGGCCAATTTTGACCCAAGGGCTTTTATTTGAACAAACTTGGTAGACACCTATTAGAACATGTTTCATGCTCAATATCTTAGCCATAGCTCTTTGAGTTCTTTAAAAGAATGTTTTTTAAGTTTTTACTAAATGCATATAGGGAAAATCAATGACCCCCTGGGGCGGGGCCAATTTTGACCCCAGGGCTTTTATTTGAACAAACTTGGTAGACACCTATTAGAACATGTTTGATGCTCAATATCTTAGCCATAGCTCTTTGAGTTCTTTAAAAGAATGTTTTTTAAGTTTTTACTATATGCATATAGGGAAAATCAATGACCCCTCGGGGCGGGGCCAATTTTGACCCCAGGGCTTTTATTTGAACAAACTTGGTAGACACTTATTAGAACGTGTTTCATGCTAAATATCTTGGCTGTAACTCTTTTGGTTCTTTAAAAGAAGATTTTTTAAGTTTTTACTATATGCATATAGGGAAAATCAATGACCCCCCGGGGCAGGGCCAATTTTAACCCAAGGGCTTTTATTTGAACAAACTTGGTAGACACTTATTAGAACATGTTTCATGCTAAATATCTTAGCTGTAACTCTTTTGGTTCTTTAAAAGAAGATTTATTAAGTTTTTACTATATGCATATAGGGAAAATCAATGACCCCCTGGGGCGGGGCCAATTTTGACCCCAGGTCTTTTATTTGAACAAACTTGGTAGACACCTATTAGAACATGTTTCATGCTCAATATCTTAGCCATACTCTTTGAGTTTCTTTAAAAGAAGACTTTTCTAGTTTTTACTATATGCATATAGGGAAAATCAATGACCCCCGGGGCGGGGCCAATTTTGACCCAGGGCTTTTATTTGAACAAACTTGGTAGACACTATTAGAACATGTTTGATGCTCATATCTTAGCCATAGCTCTTTGAGTTCTTTAAAAAAGAATGTTTTTTTAAGTTTTTTACTAATATGCATATAGGGAAAAATCACATGACCCCTCGGGGCGGGGCCAATTTTGACCCCAGGGCTTTTATTTGAACAAACTTGGTAGACACTTATTTGAACGTGTTTCATGCTAAATATCTTAGCTGTAACTCTTTTGGTTCTTTAAAAGAAGATTTTTTAAGTTTTTACTATATGCATATAGGGAAAATCAATGACCCCCCCGGGGCAGGGCCAATTTTAACCCAAGGGCTTTTATTTGAACAAATTTGGTAGACACTTATTAGAACATGTTTCATGCTAAATATCTTAGCTCTAACTCTTTTGGTTCTTTAAAAGAAGACTTTTTAAGTTTTTACTATATGCATATAGGGAAAATCAATGACCCCCTGGGGCGGGGCCAATTTTGACCCCAGGGCTTTTATTTGGACAAACTTGGTAGACACCTATTAGAACATGTTTCATGCTCAATATCTTAGCCATAGCTCTTTGAGTTCTTTAAAAGAAGATTTTTTAAGTTTTTACTATATGCATTTAGGGAAATTCAATGACCCCTCGGGGCGGGGCCAATTTTGACCCCAGGGCTTTTATTTGAACAAACTTGGTAGACACTCACTAGAAGATGTTTCATGCCAAATATATAAGCTGTAGCTCTTATGGTTTTTTAGAAGAAGATATTTAAAGTTTTTTCTTTCGGTTGCCATGGCAACCAGAGTTCTGCATGGAATTAAATTCTTTGAACAATTTTTAAAGGTGACCACCAAAGGAACATTCCTGTTAAGTTTGGATGAAATTGGCTTATTGGTTTATGAGGAGATGTCATTTAAAGTAAAAGTTTACGGACGGACGCCGGACGGACGGACGCCGGACGAAAAGTGATCACAAAAGCTCACCCTGTCACTTTGTGACAGGTGAGCTAAAAAGAGCAATAATTCAAAAATTATAAAGGGAAGAGTTATCATTCTTGCACACAGCATTCCTCCTCAATAAGATCTATCCACCTATGAAGTTTCATGTTGTCATCTCATAGACCTTTTGAGTTATGCTCCACTATGAAAAATAATAAAGTATGAAAAAAAAAAAAAGGGCAAACAAAGGGCAATAACTCAAAAAGTATGAAGGGTAGAGTTATTATTCTTGTGCACTGCACACCTCCTGAGTGAGATCTATTCACCTATGAAGTTTCAAATTGATATCTCAAAGGCTTTTTGAGTAATGCTCTTGACAAAAATTAAGTTTGAAAAATAACAAAGGGCAATAACTCAAAAATTATGCAAAGTAGAGTTATCATTCTTGTGCACTGCATTCCTTCTCAATGAGATCTATCCACCTATGAAGTTTCATGTTGACATCTCAAAGACTTTTTGAGTAATGCTCCAACCAGGTGAAAAATTAAGTATGAAAAATAACAAAGGGCGATAACTTATAAATTATGAAAAGAAGAGCTATCATTCTTGTGCACTGCACACCTCCTGAGTGAGATCTATCCACCTATAAAGTTTCATGTTCATATCTCAAAGACTTTTTGAGTTATGCTCTGGACAAAAATTAAGTTTGAAAAATAACAAAGGGCAATAACTCACAAATTATGCAAAGTAGAGTTATCATTCTTGTGCACAGCACTCCTACTCAATATGATCTATCCACTTATGAAGTTTCAAGTTGATACCTCAAATACTTTTTTAGATATGCTCCGGACAAAAATGCCGGATGGAAGGACAGACGGAGGGATGGACAGAAGGTCAGACAGACAGACGAAGACTATTTCTATATCCCCCACCGCCTTTCGGTGGGGGATAATAAAGCAGTGATTTAAATATAGTCTTGGTGATTTGTACATATTAACTTACTATGTTTTGATTGTTCTGGTTTCTTATTCTCCACAACTTCATCTGAAATAAATATAAAATTGCAATTATTTTCTTTTATTTCAACTTAAAATGACCGAAAACTAGAACTACGAGAGTCGGATGTGTCGCCTTGTGAACAATATTGTTTAGGTGAATTTATGGCCAGGACAAAAATAAAGAAAATAAAGAAGTGCAGAGTACCAAATCTTGTACACTGCATTTTTCTTAATAAGATCTATCATTATGAAGTTTCATGTCCATAGCGTTTATACTTTAGGAGAAATGGCCTGGACAAAAATAAAGTATGAAAATTAACAAAGGGCAATAACTCAAAAACTAAGAAATGCAGAGTACCGGTTCTTGTGCACTGCACTTCTTCTTAATGAGATCTATCATCCTATGAAGTTTACAGACTATAGCTTTTATACTTTAGGAGAAATGGCCTGGACAAAAATAAAGTATGAAAATTAACAAAGGGCAATAACAAAAAAATTGAAGTCTGAAGTGATACTAACTGTTGTAAAACTAAGAAGCAGTGATTAATATACTAGTAGCCTTGGTGGTATGTGTATAATTAACTTACTATTTTGTTTTGGTGCATTATTGTCCTCCAACGTATTATCTGTAAAAAAATAAAAAGAAATGAAATAAAAATGCATTTTTTTTCTTTTTTTCTTCTTTTACTGAAGAATAACTTGGGTGTATCAAATCTAAATTATATGGCATATTGCGTAATGTTCTTTTCAAATTTTCAGTAAATAAACTTCCCTTTGTAGAATGAAAAAGGATGTTTATAAAACTGCACACATGAGTTATTCTTCAAGGTTATCAAAGTAATAAAATCTTTAGAATTGAAGAAAACTACCTCCTTTCACATGAATATTAGACAAGGCTGATTAATTACCTTTGGTAGTGATGAGAAAGAAAACAGAATTTACCATTGAATTTCCTGTAGTGATTTCAAGATAATTAATTCAAAAACTAAACACCTCTTTTCCTGAACTAAATAATAAACATAGGTTAGTTATTAATATAGGTAATATAACTCTACAGGAATGAGGACTCTATCATCCCTACAAGAGACTAAACTGCTGAAAAACAAGAATATTCCCCAAACACTGCTAATATCATAATCTAAATGGTTATACAATGTATCTAAATGGTTATACAATGTATAACGATTCGCCCCATAATGACTTACCCAACTTTAGTTAACGATTAGCCCCACATTATACTTAACATTTCTTTACTCATTTGGATTGTCAAATGTTTATGGTTTGCATATTTTAGCATTCATTTGGTATTCGTTTTAAAAATAACATTTAATTTTGAGATAGAATAAGGAAATTTTCGGTTAAAAAGATCTAATAATTATAGATTAGTGATAATTATTTAATTTACACTTGTTTATTCCTTATTTAGAACAGAGACTTATATATTATTGACAATGGCTTACTTAATTTTCTAAAACTAGAAATTTGAATTTATATATAAGTAAATGAAGGCCTTTAATTAAAATAAAGACATGTAGTATTTCAATGCATACCACTAATTGGTAAAATTCCTCTTTTTCAAGATTATTTTAATTTTAATTTTAACATTCTTGAAGTAAAATGAAAGAACATGATGCCACAATGATTAAAGAAATGGGGCCAATCATCATTGAACTGGGGAAAATTGTTATTAGTCTTAATATTGATAAACCAATAGTTCATAAATTAATGATCAAGCTCTGTTCTTTAAAATAGATAGATATAGCAGACATTTTTATTCAATAATCATACCATAAGAACCATTTGATCTTCTTATTTCTTAATTTTGATAGTTTAACCCTTTACCTCATATATATGCGAAACAATGCACTTTCGACCCCCCCCCCCTTATTTAGGCCTCAAATAGTGAAAAAATGTCCTATTTGGGCCACAAACACATGTTTTGGTTTGAGAAATGTTGTTAAAAAAAATGAGCACTTTTTCGCGCCGCCCCCCATCCAAAAGATACATCAGGGGGTTGCCAGAAGGGGGATGTGCCTCCTTCTGTTAGGGGGGTTTGAAGGGGGGCAGAGTCCCCCTCATCGCCAAGAACATTTTGGACTTGTGAGAGGCTAAAAATGACCCCAGGTCGATCATAATGTAAAGTGTAACCAACGCTGAAAAGCCTTTGACTCTATCTCAATCCCTTGAGAAGTTGCAGCACTTTGAAATAAATTTTGATGGAAAAAATCGAGGCAAAATAGTGACTTTTGGCAATTTTGAGATGTCTTCTTGTTGCCATGGTAACAGGAAATTTAAGACTGAGCATGTCGTTACAAAGGCAATGGTCCAGTCAACATTTGCGCCAAGTTTGATTAGTATTGAAGCATTTTTCATAGTTTCATAGCAATTTGAACTTGTAACATGTGGATTTCAGTGAAAACGGCCATTTTTCACAAAATGCTCATGGGGGAAAGGGTTAAAGGATGTTTTAAATGAATTTTTTCTATAAAATGTTTTAAGAGTGAAATTAGATTGATTCTCAAAAAAGTTGTTACATAGAATGTCAGTTAGTAGGATTTAAACTGTGCAGCAATTATTTATGCATGACCCATATTTGCTTTTCCGGAAATATAAAAACATATTTCTTTTAAGCAGGTATCTTGGAAGTCAAAATCAAAATCAGTTTACATCTGGTCATAATTCCTTTCAATTCTATAATTTACTTAACATGAATGGTAAATAAAATAATTCACATTGCCCAAGGAAATTTATACAAATATCCATTGGAATTTACCTGTAACATTAAATTAAGAACAAGAACATGTTTGTTAAACACAAATGCCCCCGACTCAGATTCTAATCAGTAACAATATTTAAAACAAGAGCTGTCGATAGGACAGCAACGCTCGACTATTCTTAGTGCTTGATAGTAAAAAAAATGCTTGATACAGTTACCTCCTCCTGTTTACAGGTTGGGGTAATGATGGTGAACAAGTGTGCAAAGTTTCAAAGCCATATGTCAATGAACTTTGAAAATATTTGAGTGAGGTATTACAAAAACTTTAACATAAATTCTAAGTCGAAAAAGGGGCATAATTCTGTCAAAATGCTTGATAGAGTTACCTCCTCCTGTCTACAAGTTGGGGTCATGATGGTAAAAAAGTGTGCAAAGTTTCAAAGCCATAATGTCAATGGACTTGGAAAATATTTAAGGTATTACAAAAACTTTAACAAAAATTCTAAGTCGAAAAAGGGGCATAATTCTGTCAAAATGCTTGATAGAGTTACCTTCTCCTGTTTACAGGTTGGGGTCATGATGGTGAACAAGTGTGCAAAGTTTCAAAGCCATATGTCAATGGACTTTGAAAATATTTGAACTATTACAAAAACTTTAACATAAGTGGTTACGCCGACGCAGACGCCGACACTGACACCGACGCTTGGGTGACTGCAATAGCTCTACTTATTCTTATCAAATAGTCGAGCTAAAAAGGCTGTATGGGCAAAAGTGTAAAAATTCTATTTTTAGAACTGGTGACCTTGACCCAACTGACCCCTAACTCCATCCAAAGGAAGAATATCATGCAACTTATTTTGCTACTAAATATGAAAAAATCTGTCAATATATAAAGGCTGTATGGGCAAAAGTGTAAAAATCTATTTTTAGCACTGGTGACCTTGACCCAACTGGCCTCTTACTCCATCCAAAGGAGAAATACAGTGTAAGTTATCATCCTACAGGAAAGTATAAAAAAATGAACAAAGGGCAAAAACTCCAAAATTAGGCAAAGCGGAGTTATGTTTTTTTGCACTGCACTTCTATTCAATGAGATCTATCTATCTATTAAGTTTCCTGACGATATCATAGTTATGTCTCGGGTAAAATTCAAAGTGTAAAAATGAACAAAGGGCAGTTACTCCAAAATTAGACCAGGCTTTGTTTAGGTTCTTTAAGCATTGCAGTTCTATCCAATTATATCTAGCTACCTACAAAGTTTCATGTTGATATCTCAAATAGTATTAAAGTTATGTCCCAGACAAAAGTCAAAAAGGTAAAAATAAACAAAGGGAAATTACTTCAAAATAAGGCAAGGCAGAGTAATGATTCTTAAGCACTGCACTTCCACCCAATGAGACATATCTATCAAAAAAGTTTCATGTTGATATCTCTTATAATTTTAGAGTAATATCCCGGACAAAGTTCAAAGTGTCAAAATGAACAAAGGGCAATAACCCCAAAATTAAGTAGGCAAGACAGTGTTACAGTTCTTGTGCACTGAAAACTTACTCAATGAGTGTAAAAATAAACAAAGGGGGATAATTAAAAAATTAGGCAATACAGAGTTAAGGTTCTTGTTCACTGCACAACTACTCAATGAGATCTATCTACCTACAAAGTTTCATGTTGATACCTATTATAGTTTTAGAGTTATGTCCCGGACAAAGTTCAAAGTGTAAAATAAACAAAGGGGGATAATTCAAAAATTAGGCAAGGCAGAGTTACGGTTCTTGTGCACTGCACACCTACTCAATGAGATTTATCTACCTACAAAGTTTCATGTTGATACCTCTTATAGTTTTAGAGTCATGTCCTGGACAAATTTCAAAGTGTAAAATAAACAAAGGGGGATAATTCAAAAATTAGGCAAGGCAGAGTTACGGTTCTTGTGCACTGCACACCTACGCAATGAGATCTATCTACCTACAAAGTTTCATGTTGATACCTCTTATAGCTTTGAAGTTATGTCCCGGACAAATTTCAAAGTGTAAAATAAACAAAGGGGGATAATTCAAAAATTAGGCAAGGCAGAGTTACGGTTCTTGTGCACTGCACACCTACTCAATGAGATCTATCTACCTATAAGGTTTCATGTTGATACCCCTTATAGTTTTAGAGTTATGTCCCGGACAAAGTTCAAAGTGTAATAATAAACAAAGGGGAATAATTCAAAAATTAGGCAAGGCAGAGTTACGGTTCTTGTGCACTGCACACCTACTCAATGAGATCTATCTACCTACAAAGTTTCATGTTGATACCTCTTGTTGTTTCAAAGTTATGTCCCGGACCAGAAACGGGGATGGACGAACAGACGGACGGACAGACGAACGGACGGACGAGGCGGCGACTATATGCTCCCCCGAAATTTTTCGGGGAGCATAAAAATCTATTTCTGACATTGGTGACCTTGACCCAAATGACCCCTTGCTAAAGGAAAAGGAAGAGGACCTGACCTCCCTTGGTATGACTATTATAAACATGAAAGACATTAACTTAAAAATAAAGGCTGTATGAGCAGAAATGTTAAGTTGTTTTTTTTTACACAAATGACCTTGACCTAGAGACGCCGGACTCCACAAAAAATTAGAATACCGTTAAAGGTATCCACCTACCAAATATGAAAGATATCATTAAAACAAGATTGCATTTGAGAAAAATGCTATGCCACCGCATGGTTCAAATTTCATAGCTGTACACCAAAGGACAAGAAAGTAGGTCGCATCATCAAAATCTAGGTCAAAGTTCAATTTTTAAATGTCATTGATGTACATCAAAGGACAAGAAAGTAGGTCAATGTCCCCTTATGCAAGGCATAATTTTGACCCAAGGGTTTAATAACAATCTTGATACAGGTCCACCAAACAACATTTCAAGTCAAATATCTATGCTATAGCTTTCTCCCATTCAGAAAACATTTGTTTTATTTTCTGTTTTTACTACGTGTACATAATGAGAATCACTGTCCCCCGGCAGGGCTAATTTTTGACATTTGAACAACTTTGGTAGAGGACCTATAGATGATATTATATATCAAACATCAAAGCTCTATGCCTTGAACCTTCAGACAAAATTTTTTTTTTTCACTATAATAAATTATGTACATAATGAAAATCAATGACCCCCTGCGGAACCAATTTTGACCCCAGGGCTATAATTTGAACAATCATGCTAGAGGTTCACTACACAATGTTTCATGCAAAATATCTTTACTTTATCCTTTGTAAATTTACAGAAGATGATTTTTTAAGTTTTAACTATATACATATAGGATAAACCTATGGCTCCCAGGGGCGGGGCTAATTTTGACACAAGAGGCAAAATTTGAACAACTTTGGTAGAGTACCTTTAGATGATATAATTTAACAAATATAAAGCTCTAAGCCTTGTACCTTCAGACAAAGATTTTTTTTATTTTTTACTATATGTATATATTGAAATCAATGACCCCCAGGGCAGGGGCAATTTTGACCCCAGGGCTATAATTGAACAATCTTGCTAGAGTTTTACAACACAATGTTTCATGCAAAATATCTAACCTTTAGCATTTGTCAATTGCTAGAAGAATTTTTTTTAAGTTTTTACTATATACATATAAGGAAAACCAATGACCTGGGACGGGCCGATTTTGACCCCAGGGCTATAATTTAAACAATCTGGGTAGAGGTCTATCAGACAATGCCTTATGCAAAATATCTAAAGCTCTAAGCCTTTTGGGTCTTTACAAGAAGGTGTTTTAAGTTTTTACTATATGTACATATAGCGAAAATCAATGACCCCGGGGCGGGGGCCGATTTTGACCCAAGGGCTATAATTTGAACAATCTTGGTAAGGGTCTACCAGATGATGCCTTATGCAAAATATCTAATCTCTAGGCCTTTTGGGTTTTTACAAGAAGGTATTTCAAGTTTTTACTATATGTACATAGTGAAAATCAATAACCCCTGGGGCGGGGCCAATTTTGACCCCAGGGCTATAATTTGAACAATCTTGTTAGAGGTCTACCAGACAATGCCTTATGAAAAATATCTAAACTCTGGGCCTTTTGGGTCTTTACAAGAAGATTTTTTAAATTTATTCTTATAATCCCTTTTGGTTGCCATGGCAACCAGATTTCTGCATGGAATGAAATTCTTTGAACAACTTTGTAAGCCCTTTACCCAAGGAACAATCCTGCCAAGTTTGGTTGAAATTGGACTGGTGGTTTTTCACAAGAAGATTTTTTAAGTTCACTATATAATCTAAATAACACACACACAAACACACACACATACACACAGGTGAATCGCTATATGCCACCGCATCGCAGATGCTGCGGTGGCATAAAAATTAAGTAATTAGGTGAAATTTTTTTATAAATCCAACTTGGCGGAATAGGTTAACCATACAAGGCCCTATTTTCAAAGTGATAAAAAGGGAAATTACTGGGAAAATGGATGGCACATCTATATAACTTGGCAATATCATGTACATTGTATTGATAAGTAAGTGTGGAAATTATTAAGCAATTAGTTCAGATAGAACATAAGATATTTCCAACTTGCCGGTTTAGGTTAACCAGGGCAATAACTTGGTGCAAATGGAAGCCATAGTATGTAACTTGCCCAGATCATATACTTTGTACGAATTAGTAAGTGTGTAAATTATGAAGCCATTGGTACAGGTAGAACTTAAGAAAAATCCAACTTGCTGTTCTAGGTTAACCTTGTACGGACAGACGGACAGACAGGCGTACGGTTCAATAACTATATGCCCGGGGGCATAAAAATAGCACACCAATAGTTAAACTGAAAATAAAGAATAATAATACAAGGTGAATCCTATACATGTATATGGTGTATGACACCTGTCTTCTTCCCACTTAAATTAGGTGAACAAAATAAAGAGTGTAATTATATGAAATAGGTATCAGTTACATAAGCACTCCTACAGTTGAACTGAAAATAAAAAGTAATAATACAAAGTGATTCATATATACGAGGGCTGTTCGAAAAGAATTGCTTATTGTCCTCTATCTCGTGATCCACGTGGGACATGATAAAAACCAATACATACCTGTATAGGGTAATTCAATACCTACACAAAGGTGTAATTTAAATGTACATGTTAGACTAAGTGTAAGACATACAACTTGCAATTTAAATACACACAGACCTTGACCACTGTAGTAAAAATGGTTGGTAGAAGCGTGGACAAAAAAGATAAAATACGGGCTTACAACAAAGAACACTCAAAACTGGGTTGCTCTTTGAAGCAGTTGATGACTGAACTCTCTACTGCATTTGGGCCTTCTTGTGTATCTTATGACACAGTGAGGCGATGGAAAAAGAAATTTGAGTCTGGTGTAGAGTGCATCAAAAATGCACCAAAAATGCACCATAGGCATATAACTATCAACGGTTCACTTTATTTTGAAGAAGCATTTGAAAGTCAGAAAAATTTCTGCTAGATGGGTACCACATCTGTTGACCAATGAGCAAAAGAGGCAACAGGTTAAGGTGGCCAAAAAGCTGCTTCAAATGTTTCCAAAATATGACAAAAAACAGTTTGCCAATGTCGTCACAGGTGATGAAACTTGGGTCCATTATTTTGAGCCCGTCAGAAAAGTTAGCAACAAAATCTGGGCCACTAAACTCAACAAATGCCCAATAATTGCCAAACAGTCATTGAGTGCAAAGAAGGTTTTGTATGCAATTTTCTTCTCTGGTGAAGGAGTCGCAATAAAAGTGCCAGTGAAAAAGGGCAAAAGTATCTCTGGGAAGTACTACTAAGACATAGTACTTAAGAAACTGAAAAAGTATTATAAGAAACAATGCCCTGTCACTAGTTTTAAGCAATTCGTCTTCTACATGACAATAACCTCGCTCATACCTCCGCAATAGTTTCGGCATTTTGAAAAAAAAAAGTAACTGTTTTGCCTCACCCCCCATATTCTCGAGACCTTGCCCCATGTGATTTCTTTTTGTTTCAAAAATTGAAATCATTCCTTGCTGGGCGGAATACAAGTCCCGACAGGCACTTGGATCTGCCATTCATCAGTACCTTATTACTGTGCCCAAATCAGCATACCGTGACACCTTCAAGAAGTGGATAGTACTTGAGGGCATGAAATGAACAATTTTGAGCTAACTTGAAATTTGAAAACTTCAGATAGAAATAAGCAATACATTTCGAACATCCCTCGTAATTTATGGTGTATGGCACTTCCCACTTAAATAAGGTAAATGTACCAGGTAGTTGTGTATATATTCTACTATATTACCCATTTGATTTGGAGATGGAGGTGGATCTCTAAATTGCTCATCATAATCTGTGTAATAATCTGACAATAAAGAATATATCAGTATAAGAGTATCACACAAGTTTTCCAATCAGTCTCACATACAGAAGCATATGATTTATATTTCGCTAAAATAGTTCATAAATAATTATCCTTTAAAAATTGGCACATACAAAATACTGGAGTGAACAAGTACTAACTTATAATGTTACAAGTAACTGCCAAATGCTAAATCAGTGGATACAACCACACAAGAAAATAGCCATCAGGCTTATTGTCACTGAAACAAGGGATTTAATTTAAACAATTTTTGCAGAGTACTCCACCAGAATGTAAACAAGAGGGCCATGATGGCCCTAGATCGCTCACCTGACTTATCAAACTCATCCAAGCAATTACCTAGACAAGCATTCTGACCAAGTCTCATGACAGGTGAGTCAAAAATGTGACCACTACAGTGTTAACAAGGATTATCCATATTTGAGCAGTGCGACCTAGTTTTTTACCCAGGTGACACATATTCAAACTTGACCTAGAAATCATCAAAACAAACTTTCAGACCAATTTCCAGGATACTTGGATCAAAACAGTAGCAACTAGAGTGTTAACAAGATTTTTCTATTTTTAGCTCTGGTGACCTAGTTTCACATGCGATTGCGAACTCATCCAAGCAATTACCTAGACAAGCATCCTGACCAAGTTTGATGATAATTGAGTCGAAAATGTGACCACTAGAATGTTAACAAGGTTTTTCCATATTTGGGCAGTGTGACCTAGTTTTTCATCCAAGATGACCCATGTTCGATCTTGACTTAGAAATCATCAAAACAAATTTTCAGACCAATTAACAGAATATTTGGATCACAACAGTAGCCACTAGAGTGTTAACAAGATTTTTCTATTTTTAGCCCCTGTGACCTAGTTTTTCATCCGAGATGTCCCATGTTCGATTTATTCCCAGCAATGACCTAGACAAATTTCCTGACCAAGTTTGATGACAATTGAGTCAAAATTGTGACCACTAGAGTGTTAACAAGGTTTTTCTATTTTTAGCTCCTGTGACCTAGTTTTTCATTCGAGATGACCCATGTTCGAACTCATTTAAGCAATTGACTGGAAAAGCATTCTGACCAAGTTTGATGATGATTGGTTCAAAAATGTGACCACTAGAGTGTTCACAAGGTTTTTCTATTCATAGCTCCTGTGACCTACTTTTTCATCCAAGATGACCCATGTTCAAACTCATTCAAGCTATCAACTAGATACGCATCCTGACCAAGTTTGATGATGATTGATGCAAAAATGTGACCGCTAGAATGTTAACAAGATTTTTCTATTTATAGCTCCGGTGGCCTAGTTTTTCATCCGAGATGACCCATATTTGAACTCATCCGAGCTATTATCTAAACAAGCATCCTGACAAAGTTTGATGATGATTGGGTCAAAAATGTGACCACTAGAGTGTTCACAAGGTTTTTCTATTTTAAGCTCCTGTGACCTAGTTTTTCATCAGAGATGACCCATGTTCGAACTCATCCAAGCAATTGACTAGACAAGCATTCTGACCAAGTTTGATGATGATTGGTTCAAAAATGTGACCACTAGAGTGTTCACAAGGTTTTTCTATTTTTAGCTCTTGTGACCTAGTTTTTCATCCGAGATGACCCATGTTCGAACTCATCCGAGCTTTCAACTAGATAAGCATCCTGACCAAGTTTGATGATGATTGAAGCAAAAATGCGACCGCTAGAGTGTTCACAAGCAATTGTGGACGTACGACGGACGACGGACATTCACCAATCCTAAAAGCTCACCCTGAGCAAGCTCAGGTGAGCTAAAAAGTTAACAACGGATGCACTGTCAGACAATGGACAAATTGTGGAAACAAAAGCGCACCTTGACCACTTTGTACTCAGGTGAGCCTAAAGCTGCATGCCTCCAGGTGAGCCAAAATATTTCAATAAAATCAAACTTGAGAAATATGTACTACGATTACAGGAAATGTAAAATGATTCAAGATTCAAGTAATATTTTACATGTTATGTGTGGTCAATGACTGAGTTTTCAATATTTACAACTATATTTCTACTGCGTGACTAACGCATTAAGGGCTATTTATGCATATTTTGACAACTTTTTGGTAATACATGTAGGTTGTAAGTGCCATTGATACTGTTCAAATTGCTTCCTTTTGGTTATTTCACAATATTATACATTCAAATAAATTTTCAAAATTTTCATGAAAATTAGCGTGAATCTGGAGGCGTGCTGTTTTAAAAGTAAACTAGAAATGTGTCCATAGGACACGGGTGCCCCCACCGCGCCACTGTTCTGTCAACCTTTTTCCTAGGTCAAGGGAAATAACTCTACAAATACTGGATAAATCCACAAGCAAAAACCCCAGGTGCAAATCTAAATATGCTGAGCAACCTGCCCATAAGGTTTAATGACTATGTCAAATCCTTTTTGAGTAACTTGCAAATTGCAAAAATTTTCTAAGTGAAGGGCAATAACTCTAAAAATTCTAAATAAATCCAGACGAAAATACCTGGTGCACAACAGCGCATGCTGATCAATATTCCTGTAAAGTTACATGACTCTAGGTCAAATACTTTTTGAGTTACATGCGACACATGTTGAAAATTGCAAAATTTTACTAAGTCAAGGGCAATAACTCTAAAAATACTAAAAATATCCACATGAAAATACCCAGGTGCACAACTACACATGCTGATCAACATTCCTGTAAAGTTCCATGACTCTAGGTCAAATACGTTTTGAATTACGTGCGACACATGTTGAAAATTGCAAAATTTTACTAAGTCAAGGGCAATAACTCTGAAATACTAAAAATATCCACACCAAAATACCCAGGTGCACAACTACACATGCTGATCAACATTCTTGTAAAGTTTCATGACTCTAGGTCAAATACTTTTTGAGTTACATGTGACACAAGTTGAAAATTGCAAAATTTTACTAAGTCAAGGGCAGTAACTCTGAAAATACTAAAAATATCCAGACGAAAATACCCAGGTGCACAACTACACATACTGATCAACATTCCTGTAAAGTTTCATGACTCTAGGTCAAATACTTTTTGAGTTACATGCGACACAAGTTGAAAATTGCAAAATTTTACTAAGTCAAGGGCAATAACTCTGAAAAAACTAAAAATATCCAGACGAAAATAACCAGGTGCACAACAACACATGCTGATCAACATTCCTGTAAATTTTCATGACTCTAAGGCAAATACTTTTTGAGTTACATGCGACACAAGTTGAAAATTGCAAAATTTTACTAAGTCAAGGGTAATAACTCTGAAAAAGTCAAGGGCAATAACTCTGAAAATACTAAAAATATCCAGACAAAAATACCCAGGTGCACAACTACACATGCTGATCAACATTCCTGTAAAGTTTCATGCTTTTTGAGTTATGTGTGACACAAAAGTGAACGGACGGATGGACAGAAGGACGGACGGACAAGGGTAAATCTAAATGCCCGCCACTTACGTGGGGGCACAAAAATATTCACAATTCAAGGCAAATTTTCATGTTATGTGCAATTAACATGATTTTGCAATATTTTTACCACTACAGCAAGACTAACATAGTAAGAGCTATCGTTGCATATTCTATTGACCTCATACTGGTAATTTTCATAGATTTAAGGCACTGTTTGCAATGTGTTAATAACTTTCTTTAGTCACTGGACATTATTTTATTTTCTAATACATTTTCAATATTTTCATGAAAATAAGTACGAATCTGGAAGCATGCTGCTTTAATATAATTATTTATAGACCACATGTGCATTCACTTTACAGAATTCATTACTAATTTGAAGGATGACCTAACATACATGAACAATGGACTCTGGACAGTGAGTGAGAAGTAAAATCAGTATCTCAAGCAAATCTTACAACTGACTTAGCCTATATGCATACATAAAGTTGAGGAAAATTATTGTAAGTCATATAATTACATGTAGTTTCAGACTTCAATAACAAACAAAAGAATGCTTAAACAGAACACAAAATTCAGCATATATGAACAATAAAGACAACACAGCAAACATTAATATCTCTGAGCAGCAAAGCTAATATAGTTTTTTGAATATATAGGGAAAATAAAATAAATTGTGACCGCTGGAATATATTCAAATACTAAAATATAACATACTGAATTGTTTACTTACACATAATTAAATAATACAAGAGGGCCATGATGGCCCTTAGTCACTCACCAGAAACAATTGTTTTACAGTGTTGGAAATTGTCCATTGTCAATATTTTCTAATATTAAATTTGAGCATAGAATATGTTTAAACAATAATTTGAAGAAATGCCATGACCTGGTGCATTTAAGCTTTAGCTTAAACAGGGCCAATCAAATTGATATGAGCAAACTTGATAAAAGACTGCTTAAGAATGCTACAAAGCTTGGTGATCATCTATACATTATTTCAGTATGAAATGATGGCCAAAGGTTTTTTCTATTTTTAGCTTAAGTGGCCCCGTTAAGGGGCTAATCAAATTAATATGAACAAACTTGAGTACCTAAGAATGCTACAGACAAAATTTGGTGATCATCGATCCATTACTTCTATAGAAGGAGACGTTTAAAGGTATTTCTATTTTTAGCTTTAGCTGCCCCTAAAAGGGGCCAATCAAATAAATATGAGCAAACTTGTAAAAGACTACCTAAGAATGCTACAGACAAAGTTTGGTGATTTCAATAGGAAATGACGTTCAAAGGTTTTTCTATTTTTAGCTTTGGAGGCCCTTAAATGGGGCCAATCAAATAAATATGAGCACACTTGATAAAAGACTGCTAAAGAATGCTATAGACAATGTTTGGTGTACAGCCATCGATTAGTTCTGTAGAAGGAGATGTTTAAAGGTGTTTCTATTTTTAGCTCTAGAGCCCACTAAAACGGGCCAATCAAATTAATATGAGCAAACTTGATAAGAGATTACCTAAGAATGCTACAAAGATTGGTGGTTATCCATCAATTAGTTCTGTAGAAGAAGGTGTCTAAAGGTTTTTCTATTTTTAGCCCTAGAGACCCCTAAAAGGGGCCAATCAAATTAATATGAGCACACTTGATAATAGACTACCTTAGAATGCTACAGACAAAGTTTGGTGATCATCCACCAATAAGTGCTGTAGAAAAAGACATTTAAAGGTATTTCTATTTTTAACTTTAGGGACCCCTACAAGGGGCCAATGAAATTAATCTTAGCCAACTTGATAAAACACTACCCAAGAATGCTACAGACAAAGTTTGGTGATCATCCATCAATTAGTTCTATAGAAGAAGATGTCTTAAGGTTTTCCCCCTTTTTTCTAGCTCTAGAGACCCCTTAAAGGGGCCAATGAAATTAATATGAGCACACTTGATAAAAGACTACCAAAGAATGCAACAGACAAAGGTAATCAATTTGTTCTGTAGAAGCAGACAATTAAAGGTATTTCTATTTTTAGCTATAGTGGCCTCTAAAAGGGGCCAATCAAATTAATATGAGCAAACTTGATAAAAGACTACCCAAGAATGCTTAAGACAAAGTTTTGGGATCATCCATCAAGTAGTTCTGTAGAAGAAGATATCTAAAGGTTTTTCTATTTTTAGCCCTAGAGACCCCTTAAAGGGGCCAATCATATTAATATGAGCAAATTTGATAAAAGACTACCCAAGAATACTACAGACAAAGTTTGGTGATCATGCATCTTTTAGATCTGTAGTAGAAGATGTTTAAAGGTTTTTCTATTTTTAGCTCTGTTGACCCCTAAAAAAAGCCAATTGAAATGACATAAGCAAATTTAAGTGTGACTGTCACAAGGATGCTACAGACCAAATTTAAGGTAAATCTGCCCAGCAGTTTCAGAGTAGAAGAGAATTGTTGACGCAGGACGCCGGAGTATCCCCCTTTGATACTCATAGCTCACCCGGAGTCTTCGACTCTGATGAGCTAAAATGCTTTGAGGAAATAAAAACAAAAGCACTTCTAAGGCATAATGAGCCTTTAATTCTGAGTATATTTTTAACTTCTCCTTTGCAGATTTTTTTTTTATTTTAAATGCTTGATCTACGTAAGAATTTTTTTTTTTTTGGGGGGGGGGGGGGGGACTTTTTTACCTCTGTGGAGCTCCTTTAAAATATAATCTCTGCCAAATCACAATATAATGGGCCACTGCTTTAATAAAATATTCAAACATTTTCTAGTTTGTAATCTAAATATAATTCATTGATGCATAGAGAAACTCCATAGAAATTTATACCGAGGTAAATTTTATGACTAATGAACAAATTAACATAAGCAAAGGCGCAGAATATATATTTTGTATTTATGTATTAACATAATCCAAGGCGAGGAATATACATTTTGTACTTTTGTACTATTATAAGCAGTCTTACTGATTTTGTTATTTTAATAATTGAGCAAGTGTAAACAAAATTAATAGGATATTTAGCATGAAAACTTTGGTATATGAGCATCTAATAATATATTTTATCAACATCACTCATCAAACCAATTAATGGCAATTATATATTCATCAAATATACATAGTTTATAGTTACTTAAAAGTGCATACAGCCCATCAAACTGATCATAGAACATTAATTATAAAAATACAGGTAGTAATAATTATAATACAGAAGTATCTTCACTTTTGAAACCTTCATAGAGCATGCATGTATCACTCTACCACAATCATACAACATTTAATATAAAATGAATCATTTCAACCATATGCCATATGTCAAAATATGCATCTTCTCCTTTTAGAAGTAACTTAATTATTGAATGATTATATGTTATTGTAAATAGATAAATAGATCTAATTGAGAGGCATTGGTGATCACCTGTTACTCGATGACGAGACACATTTCTTTATTACTCAATGTGAAAATTATTAAATACTCTATTTCAAAATGAGCAAACGATTACAAGTTTATCAAAGCATTTTTTTTTAATAAATTTTAACAAATGCTAAAATGTATATAGTAATCATAATATGAAACAAGCAATTATCATAGTATTGCAAGCAATCTATAAGTCCTCTACACGTGAGAACCCCAGCAACATTCTGACGGGCCATTGGCCATTCAATTTAACCAGTGAATGAATGACAAAAATGAACTTAAATCTTTTGAGTTCTAAGTTTGTCTTTTACATAGTAATGTGTTAAGTTTCCCTGCCTAGTCTGGAAATTATGTTTATACAATAGATAATCAAAAGGTCCAATTTTCTCAAGTTGAATAAGTATAACTAATGTTTCAACTTTTCTCTAATTTAAGTAAATTTGTTGGAAAAATCAGGTCGAAACAGTTTTTATGAACAGACAGACAGACAGACTGAAGGAGACTCTTAAGTTATTTTTTTAAACATCCGTGTTACCAAAATATAACATATTTAAATACAAAATTCTTAAAGAGGAGATAACTCTTGAAATAACGATGCTAGATTTATGAACATTGATAAATAAAGAGTTTTACTTTAAGTTTAAAGATACCATTTATAGTCACAAAGAAGATAAGTAAAACAAGAGGGCCATGATGGCCCTGAAGTCGCTCACCTGTATATAGGCCACCAGGGCGGGGCCAGTTTAAACCCCAGGGCTTTTATTTGAACAAACTTGGTAGACACCCATTAGAAGATATTTCACGCTAAACACGCTAAGGACTAGCTCGTTGAGTTTTTTAAAAAAAGATTTTTTAAGTTTTAACTATACACATATAGTTAAAAGCGATGACACCCCTAGGGCGGGGCCAGTTTTGATCCCAGGGCTTTTATTTGAACAAACTTTGGAGACACTCACTAGAAGATGTCTCATGCTTGATATCTAAACTCTAGCTATTCTGTTTTATTTAAAAGAAGATTTTTAAGTTTTTGCTATACACATATAAGGAAAATCAATGTCCCCCAGGGCAGGACCAATTTTGACACTAACGCTTTATTTGAACAAACTTTGAAGACACTAACTGGAAGATGTTTCATGCTAAATATCTTAACTCTAGCTATCTGGGTTTTTTCAAAGAAGATTTTATAAGTTTTTGCTTTACACATAAATAAAATCAATGATCCCCGGGGCAGGGCCAATTTTGACCCAAGGGCTTTTATTTAAACAAATTTGGTAGACACCCATTAGAACATGGTTCATGCTAAATATCTTAGCTCTAGCTCTTTGTGTTCTTTAAAAGAAGATTTTATAAGTTTTTACTATATGCAAATAGGGAAAATCAATGATCCCTGGGGCGGGGCCAATTTTGACCCAAGGGCTTTTATTTGAACAAACTTTATAGACACCTATTAGAAGATGTTTCATGCTATATATCTTAGCTCTAGCTCTTTGGGTTCTTTAAAAGAAGCTTTTATAAGTTTTCACTATATGCATATAGGGAAAATCAATGACCCCCGGGGCGGGGCCAATTTTGACCCTAGGGCTTTTATTTGAACAAACTTGGTAGACACTCATTAGAACATGTTTCATGCTAAATATCTTAGCTTTAGCTATTTGGGTTCTTTAAAAGAATATTTTTAAGTTTTTATTATATGCATATAGGGAAAATCAATGACCCCCTGGGGCGGGGCCAATTTTGACCCCAGGGCTTTTATTTGAACAAACTTGATAGACACCTATTAGAAGATGTTTCATGCTTAATATCTTAGCTCTAGCTCTTTGGGTTCTTTAAAAGAAGACTTTATAAGTTTTTACTATATGCATATAGGGAAAATCAATGACCCCCCGGGGCGGGGCCAATTTTGACCCCAGGGCTTTTATTTGAACAAACTTGGTAGACACTTATTAGAACATGTTTCATGCTTAATATCTTAGCTCTAACTCTTTTGGTTCTTTAAAAGAAGATTTTTTAAGTTTTTACTATATGCATATAGGAAAAATCAATGACCCCCCTGGGGCGGGGCCAATTTTGACCCCAGGGCTTTTATTTGAACAAACTTGGTAGACACCTATTAGAACATGTTTGATGCTCAATATCTTAGCCATAGCTCTTTGAGTTCTTTAAAAGAAGATTTTTTAAGTTTTTACTATATGCATATAGGGAAAATCAATGACCCCCCGGGGCGGGGCCAATTTTGACCCCAGGGCTTTTATTTGAACAAACTTGGTAGACACTCACTAGAAGATGTTTCATGCCAAATATCTAAGCTCTAGCTTTTATGGTTTTTTAAAAGAAGGTATTTAAAGTTTTTTCTTTCGGTTGCCATGGCAACCAGAGTTCTGCATGGAATTAAATTCTTTGAACAATTTTTAAAGGTGACCACCAAAGGAACATTCCTGTGAAGTTTGGATGAAATTGGCTTAGTGGTTTATGAGGAGATGTCATTTAAAGTAAAAGTTTACGGACGGACGGACGACGGACGGACGGACGGACGGACGGACGCCGGACGAAAAGCGATCACAAAAGCTCACCCTGTCACTTTGTGACAGGTGAGCTAAAAAAACAATTTTCAAATATAGCATTAACTATTATGTATAGTAAGTAACAAAGATGAAAATTAAAACAAAAATATAATGTAGGTGTTGATATCATGAATGTTTATTTTGGATTTGAAGAAAATCCATGAAGAGATGAGAAAGTTAAAGAATGAATAAGAAAAATTCAAAGGAGGAGGTAATTCTGGAAATATGGATTCTAGATTTATAAACCTTGTCATATTATTACGATGTGGGATTTTAAAGTAAATCCTATAAGGAATGAAGAAGTAGGAAGAAAATAAAAAGATGTGCATAATTTCCAGACTGTCATCTACCCATATTTCAAGTTTCATAAAAATATTTTCAGTACTTTTTGAGTTATCACTGGATCCAGTTTATGTGTAAAATTCGCCATATTTTCAGTCTATTTGTTGCCATAGCAACCAGAATTTTCAACATAGGAAGAAAAGAAAAAACTTTGTACAAAAAAAAAATAAAGTGTAAGACTATTAATTGAAATGACAATTTACCTTCATCATAAGAATATGATTCATCTGTTGAAGACGTTGTTGGTGCTAAATAGAAAGAAACATGTCAGTTTAGATTAAAAGTTACAAAAAGCTTTGATCAAATCTTTAATGTTAATGTTAGATTTAAGTTTTTTACAAATAAATTGCAATATAAGTTATTAATATACAGTGTCAATCTTGTTTAAAATATCACAAAAAAAACTGTAAAGAGTATTTACACAAAACATGATATTTCTACAACAAATAAAATTCAAATTTCATATAATTTATTATGTCTTTGACAGTTCAGGTGAATTAAAGATCAAGGTCAGAAAAAAATCATGTCTGTTTTATCATATGTGTTCTTTTGAAAGAAATCTTTAAGTATGACAAGTCAAGCAATATTCAACAATATGACATTGGTGGTCAAAGTTAATTCAAGGCCAAGGTCATATAAAAAAATTCAACATATTGGTTTTGTAATATGTTTTCTTTTGTCCAAAGTATTAATGGACCTTTCCGGTTTTTCGTAGCGGAATATTTAGCCATATATTTTCCATTCATTGCTAGGTTAACTGCTCACAAACAGTATCACAAACATAACCATGTGTTCTTTTGTGCAAACCAGGTCAACCAGTGACTATGTATTATCTCAGTGTAGCAATTGGATAACAAGTTAGCCAATTTACATAAAACTGTAAACACTGAAAAGGTTCATTAAATCTGTAAGTAAAAAGGTAATGGCAATTTAACCAAATTTTAAAAATATGACCTTGATGGTCAAGGTCAAACAAAGCTCAAAGTCATATATCAAAATAATTCAACATGTCCATTTAGTCAAGTGTGTTCTTTTGTCAAGTATGAATGATATCCATAAATAAACAGTAAATTTCAATAATTTGACCAAGGTCAAATAAAGGTCAAGATCAAATTTGTACATTAATCCAAATTATAGCATACAAGAGCTGCGGGTAGGTTACAGCAACGCTCGACTCTTCTTAGTGCTTGATAGTAAAAAAGCCTTGATAAATGTAAAATTTTACTTTAGTAAACAAAAGGGTAAAATTTTTCTTTAAATCCATTTAACAGTTATAGGCCTTGGAGAGAGTCTATTATGCTCTCAAAGAAGAGTATAAAATTTCAACTTGTTTCAAAGCCATATGTCAATGGACTTTGAAAATATTTGAGGTATTACAAAAACTTTAACGACGGACATTCTAAGTCAAAAAAAGGCGCATATAATTCTGTCAAAATATTTGATTACCTCTCCTGTCTACAGGTTTGGGGTCATGATGGTAAAAAATGTGCAAAGTTTTCAAAGCTTATAATTATGTCAATGGACTTTGAAAATATTTGAGGTATTACAAAAAACTTTAACGGACATTCTAAGTAAAAAAACTAGAACTCAGCGAGTCGGATGTGTCGCCTTGTAAACAATGTAGTTTAGGGGAAATGGGCCAGGACAAAAAATGAAATATGAAAAATAACAAAGGGCAATAACTAAAAAAATAATAAGTGCAGAGCAGCAGTTTCTGTACACTGCACTTCTTATCAATAAGATCTATCATTCTATGATGTTTCAAGTCCATTTTTTTTTTTTTTTCTTGGCGCCCTTTCATTTTTTTTTTTGGCTTTCCCTTTTTTTTGGTTTTGTTTACTTGAGGAAAAATGACCCAAGACAAAAATAAAGTAAGAAAAGCAACAAAGGGCAATAACTCAAAAATAAGAAATGCTGAGTATCAGTTCTTATGCACTGCACTTCTTTTTAATGAGATCTATCATCCTATGAAGTTTCACAGTCCATAATTTTTATACTTTCAGAGAAATGGCCTGGACAAAAATTAAGTATGAAAATAAACGAAGGGCAATAACTCAAAAAATAAGAAATGCAGAGTACCAGTTCTTGTGCACTGCACTTTCTTCTTAATGAGACCTATCATCCTATGAAAAGTTTCAAGTCCATGGCTTTTATACATTAGGAGAAATGGCCTGGACAAAAATAAAGTATGAAAATTAACAAAGGGGCAATAACTCAAAAATTAGAAGTGCAGAGTACTGGTTCTTGTGGCACTGCATTTCTTCTTAATGAGATCTATCATCCTATGAAGTTTCAAGTCCATAGCTTTTTAGTTGAAAGAAATTTCTTCGAAATGGCCCCGGACAAAATTAAAGTATGAAAATTAACAAAAGGGCAATAACTCAAAAAATAAGAACTGCAGAGTTACCGGTCCTTGTGCACTGCACTTCGGGTCATTGAAAGAAAGCATGCATACCAAGTTTGAAGTCAATCAGACTTATAGTGACTGAGTTATGCTCCGGACAAGCTTTTAGCGGACGCCGACACGACATTGACGACGCCGACTAAGAACGCCGCCGCTATAACCCCTATATGTCAGCCTTTTCAAGCGACACAAAAAAGGCGCATAATTCTGTCAAAATATTTTGATACAGTTAACCTCTACCTGTCAACAGGTTGGAGTCATGATGGTAAACAAATGTGCAAAGTTTCAAAAGCTATAATTAAGTCAATGGACTTTGAAAATATTTTTGACATATAACAAAAACTTTAACGTAAATTCGAAAAATCGAAAAAGGGGCATAATTCTGTCAAAATGCTTGATACAGTTACCTCCTCCTGTCTACAGGTAAGGGTCATGATGATGAACAAGTGTAAGTTTCAAAGTCATATGTCAATGGACTTTTAACATAAATGGTTAAGGTGACAACGGAGTCAATTATCACTGAAAATACCTAAAATGAGATTTTTTGCTAAGTGGATTTATCAACCTTTTCTGAACACATTCGTGATTTAATTTTGGAAGCAGTTAGTCCAAAAAATGTGTTTTTAAACGTTTTAAAACGGAACCTATACTATTGTATCTGCTATTTCGCCGTAACCTGGTCGATTATCGATAACGCTCCACCCCCTGTTGAGAGCATCAATGAGGGAAATCGGTAGTTCCCATATATCCGTGAATTACAGGTCCATACTGGTCCATACTTCTCATAATACATGTATCGTACAACTAACGTACATCTTTTATGAATATCTCAACATTTAGCCTTTTTTATAAATTAAGAAATTGTCGGCCAATTTAAGTTTAAATTTAGTTAAGCATAGCGGAAAATATCCATAATGTGTGAAAATAATTTGTCTGTCCCGTTAATCTAATAGATATTACGTTGAGTTGATAGACTTTTGTACGGATTCAAGGGCTTACTTTACATTCAACCTCGTTTTCTAACAATGTCAAGTAAAACAACAACAAAAACAGACAACGATTTTTTTTGTGAACGCCTATGTGACTTTTGGTAAGGTGTCCCTGACAAATTTCTAAACCATTTTTAGATTGTCTAAGGATGATTATTTCCCTCTAAACAACAAAAAAGATTAAATTAAAATATTATTCAGTGAAACATAAAATTGTTTTCGGGCCAGTAAATCGAACACAGTACTAATAAAATCTGGGACAAAGTATGAAATTTATTGTCTACCCGGTAAGAAACTGGATCTCTATGCCGTGCATAGATGATATTCATAATAGAAGTCAAGGAAGGGCCAGATCATAATATCGGTAATACCTTTTTATTTCTATTAAAATATGTGAAGCATTTATCAATTTCCGTGGAAAAAATATATAATATCCCCGTTCTTATTTGTACATGCTACCATGGACTTTAAAAGACTGTCAGAAGCTTAGTTTTTTGTTATTTTATTTTATATTTTTAATGGAATTTCATACACGAATACACAGGCAGAGTGACACTGGTATAATACAATAATAATGCTGTGAATAATAATAATAAACTTCAAAAAGGAAACAATTAAATACCCCGCTAGCGGGGCGCAAAAATGCGTTCCATTTCCCCCACTGATGCCTCAAATTTTACCAAAGTCACGTGACATGTGCGACAAATACCAGACGTACAGTAAATCACGTTAAGAATTGAAGAAATTTCGGCTATAAAACTGATATTAATCAGCAGCTTTTTAATTGGTCAGATGTCATGGGTCATAAAAATTTGTTAGAGTATGTTACCCCTGGCAACTTGTGACCCTCTTCTGGTCGCGATATTTGTGTATTATGCAATTATTTAGCGGTGAAACGTAGGGGTCCGAGAGAGAAAGCCGATTTATGACACTTCGTTTGATGCGGGTCGGACTAACTTTGAATCGGCATAACTTTTTAATAATCAACAATTAACATGGCGGTTTAAAGCACATGAAAGGGAATTTCATTTACGGAGGGAACCGTGTCAGGGATTTTTGTTTGCTCAATAGCAACTTAATTATATCTTTAATTGCGTAATATGTATGGTGAAAAAAGTCGCAGTAAAATGTTTGACGTTACGTAATATTTTTTTGAGAAAAGATTAGAAAAAATTTGAGACACGGTTTCCCTAGATAATATAAGTATGGTTATTTTCCAAAAGTTTTGATGACAAAAAAAATTAAAAAATGACTTTGGATATTTACGATTTTAAAAATTTTAGGATTTTTATTCAAAATCAATCATTTTTACAAAGGCATTTTTTTCAAATATGTTATTTTTTATGATGATCAACGACATTTTAATGCACAAAGATTTAAATAAATAACAATTATTACTAAAAATAACTTTGTTTAAATGAACATTTAGTGAGTCCCACGGAAAGTGTCTGTTTCCACCTTAACCCTTGACGGTGACTAAAATAGCTCAAACTTATTCTTACAATATTTCGAGCAAAAAAACTTTTTTAAAATCAAAAAAAATATCAACCACCCAATTTTTTCAAGGTCTTTGAAAAAGGGTGAAGGCCATAATAAAATTTGGTTATAAAATTTGGTTTTATTTAAAAGGGTCCACGGGATTTTTGGGTTTTAAAAGATAAAAAAAAAATCAAAAATAAGTAACAAAGAAAACCTTTTTAAAAAAAAAATTTCAACCACATTCAAACATTTGCCCTTTAAAAAATGTAAAGGGTCATTCATGAGAAAAGGGGCCCAATTCGGGAAATGGTTTTAACTTAAAGGGTTTCTTTTTAAAAAAAATAAAACCCGCCCAAGAAATCTAAGCTTTTTCCCTTTTTGGATTTTCACAAGAAATTTTTTAAAGATTCTCATATAATGTAAAAAAAGGGAAAATAAATGACCCCCTGGGGAAAGACCCAATTTTTGCCCCTGGGATTTTTTTTTTAAAAAAAAATTTGGGTTTAAGGCCCCAACTAAAGAGGGTTTTTATCCCCAAATATTTTTTTTTTAAATTAGTGTTTTCGGATTGTTAAAAAAAGTTTTTTTAAAAAATTTTTTTAAAAAAAAATAAAATTTTGGTTCCCGGCTAACAGAGTGTTTTAAAGGGAACCCTTAATTTTTGAACAATTTTGGTTTGGGAGCTTCATGCAAGGAAAAACTCTGAAAAGGGTTTTCAAAAAAATTTTGGGCTTTGGGGTTGGGAAAAAAGAATTGTTTTAAAGAATTTGTTGCGCACAGACAGGGGCCCAAATGGACGAAGGGCCCAATGGGCCATCAAAAAACTCCCCCTTTGAGGACACTGTCCTCAGATGATCTAAAATATCAAGAAAACCAACATTTCCCAAAAAGGGTTTAATTCCCTTTTAATCAATCAAGGGGGGCCCCCCCCAATTTTTTCAGGCGGGTTTCTCGAAGGTATTGCCCCGAAGGATTAATTTTGAAAATTTAATGAATCCCAATCCTTTAAAGAATGGAAAAATAATTGCCAACTTTAAAAAATTTTCGGGAATAGCAAAAAAACCAACAAAAATTGGGAAAAATTTTGAAAAAAGGAACCCAACCGTAGAGGGGCTTTAAATAGGGCCCAAAAATTTTTTTTTTTTATTTAAGGATAAAGAAAATTTGTAAGACATTACAAAAATTTAAATAAAGTATTCGCCCTTCAAATAGAAATCCCCCTTTTATAAATTTTTAATATTGTGGGCCCAAAAGGGAACAAAAATTATGCTCTGGAAACTTTTTTCCAGTTTTGGGGTTTAATAGCTCCCTTAAACTTGTGACCCGAAAATAAAATAAAGGGTTTTTTTAACCCAATATGGACAATCACCCTTATGAATTTTTTAACACTTGGGACACATGGAATTGAGTTAAGCTCCAAAAACTTTTTTTTCAGTTTTAAGGTGCAAAGGATTTTTTACCTTTTGACTTAAAAAATAAAAAGGGGTCTTTTTACCCAATATGGACAATCACCCTATGAAGTTTAAAATACTGGGGGGCCAAAAAGGGGGAATTTTAATTTATGCTCCAGAAACTGTTTTCAATTTAAAGGGGGCTAGGGACCTTAAACCTTTTGCCTGTGCCCCAAAAATCAATGGGGGTTTTCTCCCCAAATAGGGAACAATCACCCCTTTAAAATTTAAATTTTTGTGGGCCTTTAATTAAACTTAATTTATGCCCCGGGAAAACCAAAATTGCTAACAGAGGACGGAGGGTGCCATTTAAAAATGGACAAAAAGGGCCCCATTTCTTTTTTTTTTTTGGTATTTTTAAAATAGGGGGGCCCGGGTCCCTTTAATTCTATTTTTACGGAATGACCTCTTTTGTTTTTTGTTTTGTTTTTGTTTACTTTTTGAGGGCCCCCCTAACCCTATTTGGTTGCCGGACAGAGGGAAGGGGACGTACTCAAAAATTTTGGAAAACAAATTTTGGAACCTTTTTTTTTTTTGGCCCTTTTTTTAGTCAACAAAAAGGTTTAAAAAAAAGAACCCCAAGAAAAAAACGAAATGAATAGGATCAAAGAGAATTTACTTTAAACCATTTTCCCCCAAGTCACACAAGTACCTCTTTTTTGGGTACGGAAAAGACGGACGACGGACGGAGGGACGGGGGTATAAAATAATATCTCAAAATTTTTCTTTGGGGCATATAAAAAAAGTCAATAAAAAATGGTTGCAAAAATGAAAACTAGAAGGGTTTTTTGTCCACAAAAACATGTCTCCCAAAACTATGGCACAGGGGCGTCCACTTATTAACTATTCCCAAAAAAAAATTTTGGAATGCCATCAAAATATAGGATTTTTTCATGGCCAAATATAGGAAAATATAGGAATAGAAATAATTAAAGCCAAAGTAGGTTTATCCTCTTCCTGCCACTCACCTACAGTAAGTACAAAACTGTTTGATATATTTTAAAAACTAAACAGTTGGTTTAACTTTTCACATCAATGAAAAAAAACTGCAGCATATAAAATTAACAAAGCTTAAAGTACAAAAAAAAATTTTGCTTTTGCAAAAATACTAGTGACTTGTAGGAAGAGATTACAGGAAGTTACTTCCTTGTACATAGCAATACAAAATGTTGCATGCTTTCAAAAACTTACATCCTTACATGCTACATTTGGAAGTGAAAAAACTCCCTTTAAAATGATATGCAATACAAGTTTAGAAAATTTTTTTTAATACTTTGAACATGGTGCCCCCAAAAATAATCTTAACACCAAGTAAAAATAAGCATTAATCATATCTTATTTATCAAAATAATAATGCCCTTATTTATACTTTTTTTTTTATACTGTTCTTTAAATTTATGGTGCAACAAAAACATTTTAAAGTAATGAGTATTTTAAAAAATCAATGATATAGAAAAAGTTTAAGAATGGTGCAACATAAACCTGCTGAGAAAGAAGTTGAACCATTTTCAAAAAGAACTTTTTTTTTACATATTACTTTGAATGTATAAAACAAAACTAGACAACATTCACTACCTCAGGTAAAATTTGGCTTTTAAAATTATAAGAATTTTCCCCGGGCTGCCGGTAAAAGACCGGAATACCCTGGCTAAAGGGGGGATTTTTACGGCGGTAAGGGGGGAAGGCTAACGCCCGAGTTTCCGCCTTTAAAATTTCCCCCAGAGCTAGATATTCTGTCTGTCCCGGGAACAGCCGGTGTTTGACTTTTTTTCTTGATAAAAAATATAAAATTTTTTTCAAAAGAAATAAAAAACGGATATTTCATAACGAAATTTTTTACTTATAGTGGGTATAAAACTGACAATTTCATTCAAAAAGGGTTAAGTGACGCCCATCCAAAAGAACGCAATTCATTCATAAAAGGTCCGTCAATAAACGTCTTTAAAAAAAAGGTTTGATTGTCTTACGGGGGGGTGTAAGATAGAGTTTTCTAGCCCCGGGAAAAGGGTTTAGATAACCCTGCCCTGAAAAATCAAAAAAATCATTTGAGAAACCATTGCACAACCCAAAAAAATTTCCCCTGAGATAGTTTTCCTCTGTTGATAAATATTTTCAAACATTGAAACAGTTTTTCCTTTAAATTTATATTTAATTTTGTTTTTTTCAGTATTTTAATACAGCAAAGAATATCAGTTTTTAAATGAAACCCGGGGCATAACAAAAAAAGGGTCATTTCTAACTCTAAAAATACTTCAGGGGGCATTTTTTTTTTTGTCTTTCAAATTTATTTATTATAACTGGGTTTGGGGTTGGCAGAGTGGCCATTCCCCGTAGGAATGAAAAAAACTTTTACTAAAAATAAAAGGTTTCTTTGTCCATTTATTAAAATTTTTAAATTTCCTTTGAAAAGTTCCTTCCCCCTTTCTTACCTTTCAAACCCATTTCCAAAAATATAGGAATTTTTAAGAAATTTTTCCCCAATTTTTAGGGAAAAAAAGGAAATTTTTTAATAGCCCCAAAAGGGCACAAAAATTTGGAAATATTAGGAAAAAATAGGAGGGGGTGGACGCCCTGTTTTGAATGGTCAAATGATGTGATGTTTAATGAAATCCCCCCAGTAGCTTTAAATTGTGAAAAACCAAAAAAAATTTTGGGGAAAATGCAGGGGATGTCACCTAGGGATGGTACTGAACACCTTTGGTTTAAAATTTGGTTGAAATCCCACCAGTTGTTTTAAACCCGTTTAAACTGAACAAGGGTTTTTTTAAACCAAAATTTTTTGCAGGGGAAATGGGAAAAAATTGGGAAAGGGGATGTGGCCCCAAAATGATCATCCTTAAAGTTTGGGTTTAAATTTCCCCCTAGTTTCCTGTGAAGGGCCCGGGCAACATTTTTTTATTTTTTAAACTTGGTGGGCCCTTTTAGGCCAAAAAAAGAGAAAAATTAGGGGAAAATTTCAAAAAATAGGGAAAGGGACTGATCCCCTCCTGTAAAAAATTTGGGTTGAAATCCCACCATAGTTTTTAACCCTTTTGAAAGGGCCCGACCCAAAATTTTTTATTTTTAGCTCTGGGGAGCCATTTTTTGCAGAAAAAAAAAACATTCAGAAAAAGTGCCAAACAAGGGAAAAGGGACTGACACTCCTGTAAAGTTTTGGGTGAAACCCCCCAAATTTTTAAAGACCCTTTAAAAATTTGGGCAAAATTTTTCTTTTTTCAGCTTTGGTGGCCAATTTTTGCAGCGAAAACAGAGCGTGCCCGGGTTTAATGCACAACTAGGGAAGGGAAATGGAAAATTTGGTTTAAATCCCCCCTGGGATTTTTACCTGTAAGGGCCCGGGCAAAACTTAATGGGGGGACAGATGGACGAAAATGACATCCAACAGAAGGACAGACAGATGGCGAAAAGGGAAAAAACAATGTCTCCCAAAAATTTTTTTTGAGACAAGTAAACTATTCCCTAAATAATTAAACAAATTTAAATTACTGTCCAGCTTTGTAATATAAAAAATTTTTTTTGTGTGTTTATTTTTTTAAATTTTTAGCTTTCCATGTTTAAAAAAGACTAAAACTTAAAAAAAATCTAATAAAAAAATTAAATACTATGTATTTTTTCAAAGAAAATTTAAAAATAAATTTATCCACAAGAGAGAACTTAGTAGTTTTTTTTTTTGTTATGTAGACTTTTTAAATAATACTATCAAAACTTACCTAAAATAAAAAAGAGGGCCATGGGTGGCCCTGAAATTGATTTGCCGGGATTTAGGCCTCGGGGGGAGGGGCCCAATTTTTTAAACCCCGGGGGTTTATTTGAAAAACTTTGGGAGACACCCATTTGAAGATGTTTTTATGGGTAAATATCTAAGCTCTAAGGGTTTTTTGGGTTTTTAAAAAAGGATTTTTTAAAATTTTTACTGCCCCAATAAAGGGGAAAAAAAATGGGCCCTTCCCCCCCCAAAATTTTGACCTTGGGGCTTTTTTTAACAAAAATTTGGGAGACCCCCCACTAGAAGGGTATTTCAAAGCTTAGCATCTTAACTCTAGCTCCCTTTAAATTTTTTTTTTTAAAAAAAGATTTTTAAAACCCCCTTTCCCCCCCCGAGCATTTTTGTAAAAAAGGCCGTTTTTCCCCTGAAAAAAACCCCCTGTTTTCAAGTTCAAACTGCTATGAAAATTTTGAAAAATGCTTTAATACTAATAAAAATTTTGGGACAAATGTTTACTGGACCATTGCCTTTTTAAACGACTGCTCAGTTTAAATTTTTTTGTTACCAAAGGGAACAAGGGGGCATCTCAAAATGGCCAAAAAAACCTTTTTTTCCTTTATTTTTTCCCCTCAAAAATTTTTTTCCCAAAATGCTGCAAAATTCCAAGGATTTTAGAATTTGAGTCAAAGGTTTTTTTAGCCCTTTGGTTTAAACTTACATTATGATGACCTGGGGGATTTTTAGCCCCTTTAAAAAAGTCCAAAAATTTTTTTGGCATGAGGGGACTCCGCCCCCCCCTTTAAACCCCCCTAACTAAAGGGGGGAATTCCCCCCTTTGGCAAAAACCTTGTTATCTTTTGGGTGGGGGGAAAGCGCCGAAAAAAGGCTCAATTTTTTTTGCAACACCCTTTTCAAACAAAAACAGGGGTTTGGGGGCCCCAAAAAGGACATTTTTTTATTATTTTTAAGGCCCAAAAAAAAAGGGGGGGGGGGCGAAAAATGCATTTTTTCGCTTTTTATATGAAAGGGAAAGGGTTAAAAATTTTATGTAATTCAAAAAAGAACAAGACGAAACAGTAATCACATGTTCGCCTCATGTGGCCAAATTTTTGTTTTGGGCAAATTTTTTTCAGAAAGGGAAGACAGACGGCAGTGCAAAAACTTTAAATTGGGACTGATCATTCCCCGAAAATTTGGATTAAAAATTTCACCAGTAAATTTTTTAGGGTAAATTTTCCCCGGGCAAACTTTTGCCGTATCTGGCCCAAACACAGAAAAAAAAAACCTTTTTATCAAAGGGGCCCTAATCGGGCCCAAAAAACATTTTAAAGGGAAAAACCCCTTTTCAATTTTGCGCAAGGACTTGAGCTACAGATCAATCCTGTAAAGTTTCATTGAAATTGCATTGTGGTATAAGAAAGTAAATCCGGACAAACTTTAAAATTAAAAAATTATTAAAGGGGCCCTAACTCTGACAAAAACATTTAAACCGGAAAATGCCCGACAATAAGCACAAATAGACTTGGTACTAAACATTCCTTAAAAATTGGATAAATTGCACCCGGGAGTTTTTTAAAAGGGGTAGTCCGGGAAAATTTTTTTGACGGACGGACAGACAGACGGAAAAGACAAGGCCCCGGAAAGTGATCCCTATATGTCGCCCCTACTCCGTATAGTTTAAATTTTAAATAATTGTATAAAAGACTAGGCGTGTTTTTTATGCCAAAAAATTTTTAAACTTCAGTCTTTCCCCCTTTTTTAAAAAAAGTTTTTTCTTACAGTTTTTCATGGCAACCCGAAATTCCCGGGTGGGAATTAAAAACTTTTAACAAAATTTTAAAAAATTTACACCACAGCAAAAAATTTTCCTTTTAAGGGGAAAATTGAAATTAGGGTTTAAAAGGGAAAATGGTTTTCTAAAAAAAAAGTTTTTCGGGTGGGCAGAGAGACCCGGGTAACGGGCCGACGGACCCAAAACAAAAAACCGGGTCAAAAAAGGGAACCATTTTTCTTGTGAAAAGGGGAGCTAAAAGTTTAAATAAGGTATTTCCAATTTTTTGTTTTTGTGAACCCCCTTTTTAAAAGCCCCCCCTTTAGGGCAGAAACAGTTTTCCCCCTTTTTGGCTTTTTCCAGTACCAACCTAGGGGCTGTTCTCCAGTTACCCCCTTGGTTTCCGTTCTCCAAAAATACCACCTTTCCTTCCCAAAAAAAGAACCCAGTTTCTTTTTTCCTCCAAGTACCCCCTTTTGGTGTCCTAGAAAAAACCCTTTTGGCTTTTTTCCCCCGTTTTCCCCCTTGTTTGCTTTTCCTTTCCCAAAATACCAAACCTTTGGGCCTTCCCTCAAAGGTTTTTTACCCTTTTGTCCTGTTTCTCCAGGTTTTTCCCAAACCCTTGTGGCTGTCCTCCTTTTCAAACCCCATTTTTTGTTCCCCCCATTCCCCAAACCTTTTTGGCTTGTCTACAAGAAAACCCAACCTAAATGTTTTCTCCAAATTTCCAACCCCTTTTGGGTGACCTCCTAATCTAAACTTTGGCTTTTCTCCAAATAAACCCCCTTGGGGGCTGTCCTCCAATAACCCCCGGGGGCTGTTTCCCCCAAATACCACCCTTTTTCTGTTCTCCATTTCCACCTTGTGGCCTTTTCCCCCGGTAAAAAACTTGGGCGTCCTCCAGTACCACCTTTTTGGGGTCCCCCATTCCAAAACCTTGTGGCCCCTTTTTCCCGTTCCACCATTTCCCGTTTCCCCCATTTTGTTCCCCCAGTTTCCAACCCTTTTGGGTGTTTCCGTACCCCTTGTTTTCCCTCCAGTACCCCCCTTGTGGGGGTTTTTTTTTCCTTTCCAAATTTAACCACCTTAGTTTTTCTTTCCCGAGTACCACCCGTTGGCTGTTCCCCCCAGACCACCTTTTGGTGTCCCCTTTTTTCAAATTAATGGGGCCCCCAGTTTTTTTCCTCCCACCCTTTTTTGGCCCTTTTTCCATACCAAAAGGGGGTTTTTCCATACCAATTGTGGCTGGCCTTTCCAAATACCAAATTTTGGCTGTTTTCCCCGTACCATTGTGGCTGTCCTTTAGTACCACCCCGTGGCTTTTTCTCCAGTACCCGCCACCTTTGGCCCTTTTTCCATCCCCCCCTTGGGGCTGTCCTCCCCGTACCCCCTTGTTGGCTGTCCTCCATACCAACTTTGGCGTTTTCCATACCAACTTGTGGCTTTTTCCTCCGTACCAAAAATTTTGACGGGCCCCCATAATTACCATTTGCATTTTTTATTTCCTTTCCCAAAAATTTCCCCCCACAGTAGTCCCTTTTTCTTCAGGTTTGCCTTTTGGGTTTCAGGGTTTTAAACTTTTATCTTTAAAGATGACGGGGTTGTTAACAGCAAACAATCTATTTAAAAGGGAACTTTGTTTCCCGTTTTAATTTAAATTCCCCCTGTAAAAAAAAGTCCTTAAACCAAAATTTGTTTTATTTCCTTAACAGTTGCAAAAAGAAAAACGGCCCATTTAAAGTGGCATGAAAGGGGGAAATGGTTTAAAACTAAGAAAAAATTTTTTTCCCAATGCTACAAAAACCAAATTTTTTCCCCCTAATTTGCCCTTTGAAAGTGTAAAATTGGAAATTTGGAAAATTTGGGAATTTATGAAGCCATTTTTTACAAGTAGAACTTTAAAATAAATCTGAACTTGCAGTTAGGTTTAACCCTCACAGACGACAGAGGAGGTTTCAAATGGTAAAAAGTACATTTAAACTATTGTTTCCCGAGCACCAAAAATTCCAAAAGTAAGACTTTAAACAGATGGATTTTTAATAATTATTTGCCCGGGCATAAAAAATGAACATCAGTATTGTATACAAAAAACATTCATTTTTAACAATGGTGATCATGTTTACCACTTTTTTTTAATCCAATTATGATGAAAATTTTTAAAAAGTTTTTAAAGCCCTTTCTATAACTTGCCTTTTACTAAAAAACCTGGGGATCTCCCTCTATATCTATTTACATAAAGGCTTTATGTACCCAATTTATTTTGAAAAACCCCCTAATGCTTGGGGAAATTTGGCCCAGAACAAACTTACCCCCACTTAAAGACTATATAAAAATACACCAAATGCAATACTTGCTTGGACCTTGACCCTGGGCTTCTCCTGACAAATCTACATATGGTGTGCCAATTGATTTGAAAAACTCATCAAAGATACAACGTTAAGGCACAATCAAGAAAAATTATATACACACTTTTTTTTCCAGGATTTTTTGGAAAAAGACCCTACCCAGGAGATGGGAAATTCACCTTTTTGTTTTAAATTGGGGGGAAAAAGTTGAAAGAATATGCAGTTTAAATGAAAGCAAAACAGTTTGATGGTTAATCAAACATTTAAGACCCTAACAATGAAAAAGCCCTTTTTTTCAAAAATTTTAGTTTTGCATCAGTATCTTACTTTTATATCTTTCAATGGGAAAAATTTTCGTGGATTTGGAAAAAAAATATATTTTTTTCAAATGGGAAATTTACTGAATATCGGCTGTAAAATAAGCCCTCAAAAACCCTAGATTGAAAAAAAAAAAATGTAAGCCCCTTTTATTCCTTGATGAGATAAGGAGGGAAATTCAACAAAATACATTAAGCCCCTAAATTTTAAATTTTTTTTTTCAAATTATTTTTTCAATTTGGGAAAATTTTTAATTAGCAAATTTAGAAAAAAATTTTTAACCC
>NW_026863903.1:0-18563 GCF_026571515.1 Ruditapes philippinarum | reverse complement strand
AAAATAAAAAAAACGGAAACCCCAAAGAACCCCCAAAAAATTTTTGGTAAGTTTTGTAAGTTTGGTGTATTGTTCATATACATTTTGTATTTGCCAATAAAGACAATTTAGTTGGACTAAAATTTGTAACATATATGTAACTGTAGAAAGGTCTAAAAGCTGTCCAAGGAGAATACGTAAAGCGAGACCTTTGGGTTTTATCTTGTTATAACCCGTTTGATAATTAGATATAAGGGATAAAATAAATGAAAGCAGAATTAGTGGCGGTATTAATACTTGCAAATTTTGATATTTATAAATGTCAATGTTGATATAAGACTAACGAGTCTTTTTTTGCCTCCTAATCGTTCATGCAATCATTGTAATCAATTCACATTTATTATGAATCATTTAGAACGTTTAAATGTCCATAACTATTTCCATATGTATAACCATTAAAAATAGCTGAGTATCACCGCACTTTGGGGTCTAACGCACTTTAGGCTCCGATCCCAAAGTACATTACACTTCGCATCGCACTTTGGACTCAAACGCACTTTGAGGTCAAAATCGAGAAATAGACACTAAGTGCTTTAATATGCTACATATTAACGCACTTTGGGTTCCAGAGTTATGAAGGTGTTAACTGAGTTTTGGTTAAATACTGAGGACTGACTTATTGTCGATCTGCGACATTGAAATATTGGAAGTGGAGTTCAAGATGACGGTCGATACTTATATACATCTATCTTGCCTCTCAAGCCGGTGCAAGGGGACGTGAGAGATGTTGCACTTATTCATTTTTCCTCATGTATAGACACAATCAAACCGAGACTGCAATTTTCATGTAAGTTTTTTGTGATTAATGCTTCCGAGGGATCACTTTGTTTCCAGATTTTTTTACTAAGTGTCATTTTCTGATGTAGCAGTAATAGAAATGTGTTTGATGCTTAAGTGATTAGTATTTTATTAAATTTATCTTTTGAAATATTTTAGAAAAATATGTATCCATATAACAAAGTACTATAGTAACTAAGTTGTGAAGGTTTTTCTAAAAATAAAAGATTCTTCGAAACATATCCTGTTCTGTCAGCCATTTACTTGATAACTTTTGGTGCCATATTGAACCCATTTTAAATATGTCAGGGATGTTATAAAATGCAGCTGAAGAACTAGAAATATACTCTATTGCAATGCTCTGTTGAAATGTCAAGTTTCACGAACGCACTATAAATTAGTGATCTTTAAAAATAAACTATTAAGCTTATCAACAAATTTGAGTTTTTTTTAGCTCCGTAACAACCGTTTGCCAGAGGCTTTTTTTAAAAAAAGGTGAATCTTAATACAAAGAGTGTCCTCCTTGATTTTTTTAGAGGTAATAGAAAGTCATTTTTATTGAGTTTTCACTAGCGTTTTATGCCTCAAAAACATATCTAAAGTTACTTCTTTAGAAAGGAGAAACATGAATTTTATAATCTTTAAATAATGGTACGAAAGAAATGTAAGCTGCTTGTGAACTGAAAAATGAAGCGATTATGTGAAATGATTTGACATAAAAGTAGCCAACTGTACACAATGTGGTATTTGACTTCCATATGAAATGCTAATTCACTATAACTGTACGTTTGCCAAAGCAGAAAGCAACCGATGAAAAAGATGGAATTGGCCAATGCGTTACTTTTTGGATACCTATAGATGTACAACAAAATGAAAGTTTTCGAGAAATACAAATAAAAGCCTAATGGGCCTTAAAAACGTTATTTTTGTAATCTCGGGGGGGGGGGGGTCGTGGGTCGACTACCCACTATACCTTCTAGAACCAGTGAGAATTTTACATTATTATGAAGTTCCATTGAAAATGTGTGACTAGATTCTACTTAAATAGTAAATGATATTTTTGAGTACTGCGTGTACTGATTTTATGCAATTCGTGTATCTAATACATTACTTTTGTTTACCATTGGCTTTGACTATAAAACATCATGGAAATTCAATTTTATTGATCAAATTTTATGACACCAAAGTGCGGTCGTTTATCTGATGTTAAAAAAGGCATATATACTTGTGTAACGCACTTTGGGATGAATTAAACCCCAAAGTGTCTTGGGCACCAAAGTGCGGTGTTTCATAGCTGAATAATTTTGTTCAAATATGCGCTGTAAAATGTATCAGTAGAATGTTTGATATAATGTATTATATGTATTTGTGTAAGTGGAGATAGATTATATCTCACTTCAAAGAGAGTTATCTTTTAGTTGTTGTTTTTTTACGAAAATATTTGGAAATAATCATATTATATAAACACATGTACAGACATCCTCAGTAAAATGTCAGTTCTGCGAGCTTATATTTTCTATGTTTATATTATACAGTAACGTCATGCTTTACGACCGACCCTAAATTTTGGGCAATTTGATATAACGACCGCTTTTTTCCGGTCCCGATTTTTTGCCTATATAATTCAATCGTCGTAAGGCCCGAAATTACGAACAACCTGCTACTACGTATTACGACCGCCTTTAAAGGTCAAAATTCTCACTTAGCAATGCAAAAGGGATCTAATAAAACGACCACTAATTAACCCTGCTCGCAAACTTGTACATCTCACCCATTATCTCCAATAAACAAATTTTACACTAAACGACAACCGCCATGAAGGTGTGACCGATTTACGGTACACGGAAGAGATGTTTAAAATATCAATTAACAGTTTGAAATTAAAATGTGTAGATGAGATTATCAATAAGATAAGCGGTTTGTGATTAAAAGGAATGGTATAAAATGTGTCAATGTTCCTTTCAATTTATTATTTTGGATTGATGCGAATCAAAGAAAGACGAACGATGTGTTAAAACAGCACACACTTTCGGATAGGTATTTTTTTTATTTCGTCTATGTTAAATGAATATAGATATTTTACAATTCGGAGTCAGAACTTTTATCGCTTTTGCAAATTTGATAACAATTTTCTTTTGAAAAAAAAATTAGAATCATAATCGGAAAATAATTAATTCAGAACAAAAAATAAAGGTGATTCATGAAGTTTTTAACGGCAATAGTGATTGAAACAATCACAGATACGATTTGTTTTTACTTAAACTAAATAGACGTATTTATTTTTTTTTACTTTTAGGTCTAGATAATCCTGAAACAAAAGGATGAGCATTAAGATGGGTAGGGGAAATAATGCATCAAACAAAAATGAGTATACAAGAGATTACCAGAACTCAACAACTAAACTACAATGATTAAAATGAAATTTTCTTGTGAAAACTGTCGAAATTTAAAAATGTCTTTTAGATGTCTTTTTAGTTGTAGAAAATGATGCATAAATGTGATAATTTCAATAAAAAGGTCATCGTTTTGTTTAATAAAATTCATGTTAATTGGTTTATGTTATTCAAACAATGGTCCCAATCGCTAATGATAACTTCTTCTCCAGTAAACATATTATAGTAAAGATTAGCATGGGTCTCCAAATTAAGACCGACTCGATTATAAAACGACTTTTACCAGGACCCCAAAGTGGTCTTAATAGCGAGACTGTATGTAATTTCATGTATTATTGTGTGCTTTACAACCAAAACAATTTTACACTTTTTCATGAACAAGTTTGTTATTTGATATTCTTTTCAACTAAGTGATGTAAAACAAAATAGCCAATACGATATGAATTCTGCAAAAATGCTCTATTAATGCTAATTGTGTATCAAAAGTGCGATAAATAAGTACAATAGTTAATATAATATTGCAGAAACTTCTAAAGCATTTGTCATGCAAAAAAGGAATGTTTATTCATATTAAATAGCATTTTTAATTAGTTAGTTTCTTTACCTACCTTTAGTGATATTTAGTTGTTCACAGGTAACTCTGTTTTCATCATTTCCATAGCATCTTGAGTATGGAAACACCGTTGGTTTATAAACAATCTTAGAATGAAGATACACTGAAATATGACAAACAAAAAATTAACAAAATACTTTTGGCTGATACAAAATTGAGTTTATAAAATTCCTGAAACCAGGAATATCAATCGAGAGCTATAAAAACAATGGAAACAAAATTATAAATTAATGAAAAGGACATTATTTAAATTTACTAAAGGCCCATTATGGCCAAGAAATGATTTGATTTTATTTCTCAAAAGCTTTTTAATGTTGATGTACATGTAAAGTATCAAAAATGTTACACATTGGCCAATCACCTAAACCATCTTTTTCCGCTTTTACTCTTTGGCAATAAGTACATATACGGTGAATAAATATTTTGTATGGAAGTCAAAATACTGCTTTGTTTACAGTTTGCTACTTTTATGACAAATTATTTCATATTTATAGCAACTTTCTTCCGGTAAAAACATCTCACATTCTCTAATACCGTTATTTGCACATTGCAAAATTCATACCTGCCGTTCTTAAAGAAGTAAAAATTTATTTATTCTTCATGTATACTTTACCATTTCTCCTCATGCATACTTTACCATTTCTTGGCAACAAGACATCAATTAAACGAGATTTTGAAAAACGGTGAATTGAGTTTATCTATTGGGATATATTTACGCTGATGTACTGTTTATATTGCACCATTTCAATAATTAACCGGCAAATTTAATTTTGGACGCGTTAACACTTTCAAAGCAAGGCCGATGTGAAGTTCACAACGACATTTCAAATGTATGAATGAAATATCACTCATTGCCAAAGATACACGGCCATTACGAGAAAAGTCAGCCTTCATGACATTCAGACATTTTGATTGGCTAATAAACTCAGCCATTTCTTATGGAAAATTGTTAAATTATGCTCTGATAAAAATAATAAAAATAAATAAAAAAACATGTTCTTATAAAAAAAAGTAAAATTGTCATTGTCTTTAATTACATTGTCAACAATTCAGAGTTTTCGTGTCGGACTTGTTATTGGGGATTAGCTTTCGACCTAAAAGCCTCAGTCTAATATGACAGATGTCAGCCAAATAATCACGATATAATGAAAACTCTTAATTATTCACATTATGTTATACATTAGTACAATTAAGCTGGCATTTGCCTGTTTAGTATAAATAGCGGTCTTTTCAATAGTTTTATAATTACTGTACAACTAGATTGTTATATACATGTACCAGTCCTTTTAAAAAATAGAACTATCCAACTTTATGTAATAAATATGATAGCTTCTAGATAAGACTAATATAATATTCCAGAACTTGATTTGTATTGAAATTTTTATAACATTACAAAATAAAACTTAGGTTATATTTAATTATCGCCATATTTAAAATAGGAAATGATTTTTTTCCATAGTTAAATAAAACTTTTTCATATTGCATTTCTGACATTTCTGTATAATTATTTTGTTAATCTTTAGTCACATTTTAAATTTGACAATGTAATGAAATAAAATTCAATCGTTTATAGCCATTATAGATTTAAATTTTCTCTCTCGGAATTGTTTTTAGTAACACAGACATATTATAATGGCTTGGTTTCCCTGTAGTTTGATCGCTTGTATATCTTGCCCCGCGCTTGCGCAATCTGTGTAGGACCATATAACTTAAGCATCATTTGATAAATATCATTTGACAATGATTAACTAAATAATACATATTCCAACAAAATCATTTTTGTTTTTATTATTGAAAATCTACAATCTTGTTAGTATATACTAGTAAACAAGGGTAAAAATGTAATCGGGCTGTAGACAGCCCAATTCAAATGTAACAAGAATCATCATTTTCATACTACCATACTTATTTAAATTACAATATGTAATACATTTTATTAAAACATTCTAAATAATCAAAGAAACTACTAACCTGTACTTAAATGTCTGACAACAATGAAGATGATAAACCACTTTAAAGCCATGCTGGCTGAACACAAAGATAAATTTCACCAAACTCAATACGTCTTAAACGTTCTTGCATAAAAATAAAAACAAAAGTCTTCGTCTACAAGTTCTATGAAACTGCGGAATAATTTGCTGTCCTGTATGGAAGCACTGGAGGGCCCTTTTGACTTCTGACTTAATGGCTTTTGACTATTGACTTGGGAGTTATGACTTGTGACTTCTAAGTTGTGACTTGTAATTTGTGATGATGCATTGCCGCTCATTTTAAGCAAGGAGATGCAACATGGCGGACAGCGATTTACAGATGATGTAAGTTTTTATAGTTTGCTTGAATATTCTTCTTAAATAATGTAATTTAGCGATGTTATACATATCCATCACTAATCGGGCAATACAATTTGGACGGTCTGTGTATTTTTGTTCACTGAGATCTAGATGCGTTTACCATAAGAAATTAACACTCTCCCTCAATGTGAGAAAAGTGACTCCTTTCAAGCCTCACGGGGAAACCGAGTCTAACTTCCATCAGTCAAACAATCTATACTTAATGAAACTTATATGTACTAAGATTTAAACTTGCAGATAAGCTCGAGTTTTCAAAATATATGCCAAATCAGTTATTGGCTTTTTGTTAAGATTGAACTATTACAAAATGCATTTACTGATATAAAATGATGATACTATGATAAGTGTTTATACAAGAATCGTCGAAATTATTCTATACAAGTATATATATACATTATTATTCTGACCACTATATATACATGTACATAGAAAAATTGTCGGAATGATCGATTACGTTTAGTGTATTAATACCATTCACAAAACTAAAAAAACAAAGAAACACTCTTCTTTAAATGACTGATCATGCATAAAATACAATTACACACCAATTTTATTCATCAAGGTTATTCATCTGGTCCTCGCCATGTATATGAGAATTAGATTTATCACTGGATTCGGGTTGGTCAAACATATTCGACGTTCCCATATTTATAGTTTACTGTACATTACGGGAACAAAATGCCTCCTCAGATGAAAAGATGGAAAAAAACCGGCATATTATATTTGAAAGCCAGAACTTGACCCAGAAGGCCATAAGTGGCTCAAAAACACTTTGGTTCAGCCGGCTAACTGATCAGCTAGACCTTGTTAGAAATCAAAATAATAAAAAACTTTTCTATCAGTAATACTGTACAGAATACCGTTAGGGCCATCGTGGTTGAACGTTATAATCCAGAGGGCGACAATGTGATAGTGCGACAACGCGATGGCGATAGTACGAGAGTACAGTGACGATAGTACGATAGTGCGATGATGACAACGCGACAATGCAATGGCGACAATGCGATGACGACAGTACGACAGTGCGATAATGCGATGGCGACAATGCGATAGTACGATGACAATAATGTGATAGTCTATAGCATTGTCGTCCTCGTGTTATCGCGTTGTCGTCATCGTACTATCACCATCGTGTTGTCGCACTATCACATTGTCGCCCTCTGGAATATAACGTACAACCACGATGGCCCTAACGGTATTCCGTAATACTGTGCTTTTCGCTTCATAGATTCATTGAATTTAAGCTTACTTGAAAGAAGAATTAACTTTGATAAAGTTAGTCCTTCTAAACTAAAGTGATTCAGTTTTTAATTGTGCTTAGGCCAAATCAAAAAATATGTTGGTTTGTAGTGCCCGCTACCTTCCCATCTTCAATTCTTTTAGATCATCGACTTGATTTTGTTTTATTTACCGATATGTATCCTGTTCTCCCATAATTACCTCCCCTTAATAAGAATTAAAGATTAGTTACGGAATATATTTGCTATGTTTTATTAAATTAACTAAACCATGTGTTATCTGATTATCTCATGACAGTATACTTTGTGTCGTTAATGGTTAGTATTAGAAAATTGAAATTCTGAAACTTCAATTAATTGTGATTGTTTGAATGAAGTACACAAAATCACAAAATACTATCTCTTGTGCAACAGTGATTAAATAATATTATTAAAACACCAGGTAGGCAATGTTGATAAAATGAAGCACAGAATGAAGCACCTTTCGAAAATTTATCTTTTTGTAATTTACAGGACATACATAGGAAACAACGTATAAATGAAGTCATAGACAACATTATAAATAGAAAGGCAAAGAAGAAAAATAGCCCCCCAACTACTAGTTCGCTGCTCCAAGAAATGTCAAGGCGCGCTTCGGGGGCATTGTCATCTTACAGTGACAGTTCTTACTATGATATGTAATTGTACCTGGTGATTTTTAAACACTGATTTTTTTCTACTTCAATTGTTTATTGCTTAATAAAAGTTCTTTTTTAAATCAATATTATAATAAATACTGATTTTTTTCTACTTCAATTGTTTATTGTTAAATAAAAGTTATTTTTTAGATCAATATTATAATGAATACTGATTTTTTTTCTATTTCAATTGTCTATTGTTAAATAAAAGTTATTTTTTAAATCAATATTATAATAAATTTTAACATTTTTAAAAAGATATTGTCATGTTGTGCTTTTAGAACACAATTGTGTTAATCGTCCTTGATTTTACATCCTGTAATTTATAGCTCGACTATTCGAAGAATAAGGAGAGCTTTCACCCCATCGGGGCGTCGGCGTTAGTTTAATGTTCTGTCCAATTTTTCATACCACATCAATTATGTTCCAAGTCCCTTAAGATATCGCTTTGAAATTTTGCAGACTTGTTAACGACCATGATCCCAAGACATGGGTAGATAACTCTGTCAAGCATTTTGTTAAAATTGACTGCCTTGTCGACTAAGATGGTTTTCATTTTACTACCAAGAACTAAGAATAGTCGAGTGTGCTGCCCATGACGCTCTTATTGTAGTTTTTAATTCGCGTGAGCTTAAGTAGAAGCTTTGCTGAGAATGATATTGTTGTCATCTAGAGGAAAATATAACAAAAAGAACCACCTTCCGTGTGCTGGTGTCTCATATCCAAAGCTGTGTCAATCTTAAATTTGCTAGAGTAAATTAGAACTGGTGGAATAAGAACAAAAAATCATAGTTTTGGTGCATGACCTTGCCCTACACGGGCGCTCTATACTAGGGCTAGAAAAAGTCTAGATGTTTAATCCATTTTGAGGGCTTATTGCGAAACGGTTGTAACCTAAACTAGATAAAGGAGATACAACTGTTTTGCACCAAGCCCTCGAATTATTATATTTTTAGTTGCATTTTATGATACACGTACAGCTTCATGGCGGTTGAATATCTGTCCCTTTGCCAATCCCCAAACCATATATTAATTCCATGCATTTGTAATAGAGGTCGATACGTAAAATGTCAAGACCACAAGTGTTTGAAGTCACTACTCACAAGTAGGAAGTCAAAAGTCACAAGTAGGAAGTCACAAGTAAGAAGTCAAAAGTCACAAATAGTCAGAAATACGAAGTCACAAGTCAGACCAGTGTGCACGAAGTGTCATTGCAATATCGTTTAAAACGTCCTTAGCTTTACAAATTCTTGAAGCTGACCTTACCACGGATAACTACCTATTCGCCCTAATAAGAGCCAATGCTTCTATAAGCGCACATCCCTTCTTTTCCATTTGTTAATGGTTAAGCGCCCAGGATAAATTGTCTTAAAAGAAAAACAAATCAACTGACCACAATAGACATTTTAAATTTGTATGCATGTGCGCGGGTCTAGAAAATTTCACTGTACAAGGAAAGACTGTGAATATTCACATTTCAAACCCATTGTAGTGGTTAGTCAGTAAACGGGACCACTTTAAATACGAGATATCAACAGAATTTGCATAGCTGTGACTCTTACATATTGTATACTTTGTAAGACCTGACTCCTAATAAGCGCCCACCTTTCACAATTTTCTAAGAGCCCTGGGCGATTACTAGGAAGAATACAGTTGTACTGGCTAGATATCCTGTGCAAGTTTCGTACTAGGGCGTTTTGTCTACAAAGATGAACGTGAGGCAGTGAATTTATTTTAATAGCCAGATTCAAATTCACTGAAAATTAAGTATATAGGCCCTAGTAAGTTTGCACACCTGCACAGACTAATTCGGTCTACACTTGTCACAGGTCCGTTGTTTTTTTTTGACTGAAAAGTTAACGGTTAAAAAAAGGCCTTTGTGAGCCATGATGTATTTGAACGTAGAAATAGCATTTGACTTTCGTGACATATTCGTTTGTTATAATTGACTGTCACACATAAGAATAAACATATGCCACTTACGTTATGTACTATAAAATATATTATACATAGAGGATATTGAATGAGTGTAGGTTTAATACTAAATTTATTGAACGAGTTGAATAAAATCATATTATGCGAGCCTTTGGCGAGCATAATATTGTTTTATTCAACGAGTTCAATAAATTTAGTATTGAATCTACACGAATATAATATTCTATTTATCACATATTTTATATAAGAACGGTATAAACTGTTATCAGTAATGTTTCCTTTGACGCGCCTATAGTGTAACGCTAACATTAGCGCGCTTTAACGCTATGTTTATAGCGCAAATGACGTGACGTCAAAGTGTTATTACACTAGTGTAATATCGTCTAGTGTAATACCGTTTTTATTAAATGGCTTTATTACACTCCTGCGCCGCGGTTTATGAGATAATATAGTTTACAACATCATCACGATCATCATCCTTAATATAGTTATCATCATCGTCATGATTATAATCATTATCATCGAAATCAACTTCTGCTTATCATCAACAACATAATTATTTAAATTATAAAGTCGACCTTCATCATGAGGAGCAGCATCATGACAATCATCATTGCAGTCAACATACTTATAATGATAATCATGATGATGTAGATGATGATGATGATGATAATGATGGATCGTGTTGATCATTTGTTCTCTCACAAAACAACTTTATGGCTTAAAAAGACTTCAGTCTTCATACGAGTTTGCCACTAAATCATTCAACTCCAGGAACAAATTCAATGCTGAATCGGCATCTACTGGCATTTGGAGGTCGGGCTTTAACAGATAAGCCAATTCGCTGAATTCGTCAAACTTTCTCTTTGGAACTGAATACATGTCTTTACAACAGGTCACGTCACGTTTGTCGACCACCGTACCATAATCAAGCGCGCCAAACGTTTTAGGTAAAAAGTACATAATGTCAGGTTTTCAGTAATGTGCGTCGGAATTGTGCTGAGGTCTAATTTAGTGTACATTCCACTGCTGAGCAATTCTATCCTGGTGTGTTTGTATTAGGTTCATAAAACAAAATTTCAAATTTTCACAATGTATCTGGTCGAGTTCATTGAAACGACCAGAATCGCGCAAATCCTTAAAAAGTTAATCCACCACTGTATTCCTTGTTGACATAGCGTACCCCACCATCTTTCAATGCGCTGGTTAGAAGTGCTTCTTCCTACAATAACGCTGCGACTACCAGCAAAGTGGTCGGTTGCTTCATTCCGAAATAACTGCTGTAGAAGACAAACAACACTGTTTTCTGTTCCAGCATCGCAACGAAGTATGCGAGGTGTTTTTTCAATGCGTTTCAATACATCCAAAATATATCGCAATCAGTTTTGGATCGTTGTTAGTGTCAGAAACTTCTAACCGGACAACTTTCCTGCTAAAACCATCTACCGTTCCGTGTATACAAAATCCGAATGGTTTCAACTTATCATAACCATCTAAATGCCAAATATTGCTTGGCCCTTTTGCACAATAGAAACGTCGTTTAAGTGCTTTATGTGCTTTTCTCATTTCAACACCATTTGGATCTGTTGCCTTCATTATGTCCATAACATCTTTATGGCTTACATCCATATTATGATTCACTTTCAGCCGGCGCTATATCGTCCAATAACCGACAGACTGTCCACTATAATGCATTTCCGTGCCAATTACACGAACAACGTTTTTCAACTGCGATTTCAAATGTACACCTCGACGTTTCCGGTTCAACTTCTTCAAGAATCTTTTCAGCTGACGCGCAGTGACAACAAAATACCATGCTTAAGTAGCAAAAATCCAAGAATTTCACTGTATTTAAATCCTTGTTTGAAATATTCTTCAATGAGTGATGCTTTATCATCATTCGGAGACGAGAAAGGCAGGTAAGCTGGCACCACACTAGCTGTTATCTTCAACAGAGTGCACAGAAAACAACACGCAAACACGAATTTCATATTTTGGCACAACAGCCATCTTCGCTCATTACTCACGTGCTCTCTTAAAGTGTGGTTTAATTAACAAATTTCACTACTAAGAAGTGATAAGTCTTGAGTTAAAAGTCAAAACTCCCAAGTCAAAAGTTATAACTCCCAAGTTAAAAGTCATTAAGTCAGAAGTCAAAAGGGCCCTCCAGTGCTTCCATAGTCCTGCTTCCTGCAAGTTGCAAACTCTAGATCAAAATAATTTTATAGGAAAATATGACCGTTTATCCTTAAATGTCAATAGCTTTAATTTGTGTTTTGTCGTTTCCATGCAATTAATAAAAAAACTTGTCATAATGATCAATTTCATATTGAAGCCATGCAAGTAATTTTGTTCATTTTTAGCGCGTAATGAAACATCATATTTTAATGACGACCTTTGTGGAAATGTGATGTAATAATATGCCAGATAAAACAGCGCCAATCTTTGATATTCTAAATTGCCTCTTTATCACAATAAAAACATCGAATATCCCGATATCACATTGATTATATTATTAATAATAATTATTGATAAATAATTCAGTTTCGCTAAATGACATTCACATAACGAGAGCATAACTTGCTCGTTATTATTTTGGTATGTCTATTCAAAAAAAATATAATTATGATACGCCTTGTCGAAATACCACAGTGAGTCAGTCATATAAAATATTCAGAATTAATATCGTGCCTACTTTACCTCTTTTACAAAACAAAATATTTTTGATAATATTTTGTTTTTGTTCATGATATTTAGAACTATATGGAGGATAGAAATGTTGTCAACAGAATTTCCCTCGTGTAATCCCTATATATTGTGCATGAACGCATTTTCCACTTTAAAACTTCATACGGTATGAATATTTTAAAAAAGATGGTTTTATAATGTTATTTTTGTAAACGTGAGAAACCTTTTATACTTAAAATTAAAGTCCATTGGCATCATTTGATACTTTTCATAAATGACATTACACAAAATATATAAAAACATCAGTTTTGGCTTAAATGAACCGAAGCAAACAAAATCAGCACTTTCGACTTACGTCAAGTGCTGTGTGGCAGCTGTAAAAAGACGCCCCGTTCTTCACTTCAATGTTGTAATATTTTTCTGGTCCTTCGGGATCATTGATGCCAGCACTATTAAGTGTTGAGAATTTAGTACCGCTGAAGCCGGTGCTAAGGGGTGTGAGGGATGTTGCACGTATTCATAATCCCTGATGTACATCCTCAATCAAACAGAGTTTGCAGGTCTCTTGTAATTTTGTTGTAATTAATGCTTGCAAGGGATCACTTTGTTTCCAGATTTTTATACTTCACAGCAGCAGGTGTCAAGTGATGTGTGACAGCTGTAAAAAGTTGCCCCGTACTTCACTGCAGTGTTGTTATATTTTTCCGGTCCTTCGGGATCATTGATGCCAGCACTATTAAGTGTTGAGAATTAAGAACCGCTCAAGCCCGTGCTAGGGGCGTGAGGGATGTTGCACGTATTCATAATCCCTCATGTACAGACTCAACTTAACCGTGTTTGCAGTTCTCTTATAATTATGTTGTGATTAATGCTTGCGAGGGATCATTTTGTTTCCAGATTTTTACGTTCACAGCCGCATATCAACACAATAGAAATTTTGGCTACAAAAATCAAAAAAAGTAAGTTTTAGCAGCATTAACGCTTACACACATAGAAGAGGTCTTGCCCTCATAAAAGGCCTATAACAAATTTAAAGCCATCCTAAATGAAAGACCTATAACAGTTTCAAAGTCATGCGTCGTTACATTCGACAATTATATAATCAACCCTATTTATTGATTCATTTGATCAGTAACCATCTATTAGCTGTAAAACTTAACGTGCTTAGCATGACGCTGAAGTAACAAAAACAACACTGGACTAAAAATGTGATATGCAAACGATATTGAAAGCCAGGTAACGTACCTAGGAACGTGCTTTAATAGCGCGTGACGGTACTTTGGAAGATTTACTTAGTGAATACATGTCATTTACTCAGGGGTTATTGCACCTTAATTTACATCTGCAGAAGGACTATGGCCGTTTTTAAGCCCGGGTCCGCAGGACTTCTGCAGAAGGGTATGCACACAAAGGTACATTTACATGAATTATTTTGCATAATTCTCTGCTTTGGTAATATTGCTTTTCGATATTTGACTTTCATATAAGGAATAATAATAGGTTCCGCAATGCATCCACCTGCTAGTGCGATGTCAGTTAGCATTTATGTCTTCATAATCAACTCTACAGTAAGCTATTTTTACATGACGCCCTGGGTCACGCATATTATAAACGTATAAAAATAGCACATGACTGTATGTTTTCTTTATTTACGAATACTTGCGGGGGCAGTTTGAGTACAAAATTTGTCAAACATAATCCTAAAGTAATATCATCATATTCATCATTATCACAAGCATCTTCTTCACCGCCCATCTCCTCATCTTGTTTGTTGGTACAAAGAGGTTTATCTTTAGGTAGTCTTACTGTAATGCCTGTCCACCAAAAAATTATATATCTATTCTATCATATATATCAAATTAAGAAGGACCGGTTAATCTGTCACTGCACTTAGGTGACGATAAGTGGTTATCGTAAGTACTTCCAAATGGCCAACATTCCAAAGCATTCCGCATTTTCAAGTTATTGAAAATCTAACTAGTTGTACACATAATTATCAGCTTCATATCTTACAAACTACGCTAACTGAATACAAATTCTTCAAATTTATAGTATATATAGTGGAATATTCGACCGATGCGTACGATTGTATGTTTGTTTGATTGGTTGGGTTAACGTCGCACAGACACAGTATATGTCATATGGCGACTTTCCAGCTTTACTGGTGGAGGAATACCTTAAGTGCCCTTCCTTGCATTATTTCAGGATTTCTCACATAAAAGAACCCAAAGTTCCGGTGAGGGGCAAGTGGTTTGAAGTCAACGACCTTAACCACTCGACCACGGACCCCCCGCCCGAAATGTGAAGGAGAGTACTTACTAATTTTCTAACTAACTAACTAACTAACTAACAAACTAACTTACTAACTAACTAGCTCAATAACTAACTGATACGGATGTTTTAAATAATAAATAAATAACCATTTTTTAACTAACTAACTAAATAAATAAATAAATAAAAAATTTCTAACTAACTAACTTAATTAACAACACTAACTAACTAATTAACTAACTAACTAACTAACTAACTAACTTAATAACTAACTGATACGGATGTATTTAATATGTAACAGGTAATTTACTGTTATTAACCCATTACTTCATATACACGCCTTTTAACGCCTTATTCACCCCCCCCCCTTTTTGTTGTCTCAAATGGTGAAAAAAATGCATTATTTGGGCCCTTAACACTTGTTTTTGTTTGAGAAATGTTGTTAAAAAAGTGACCACTTTTTCGGCGCGGCCCCCCATCCAAAAGATATATCAGGGGGTTGCCAGAAGGGGGTTGTGCCCCCTTCTGTTTGGGGGGTTTGAAGGGGGCGGAGTCCCCCTCATCGCCAAGAAAATTTTGGACTTGTGAGAGGCTATAAATGACCCCAGATTGATCATAAGGTAACGTGTAACCAACGCTGAAAAGCATTTGACTCTATCTCAATCCATTGAGAAGTTGCAGCACTTTGAAATCAATTATAATGGAAAAAATCAACGCAAAATAGTGATTTTTGGCAATTTTGAGATGTCCCCTCGTTGCCATGGTAACAGAAAATTTAAGCCTGAGCATGTTGTTGCAAGGGCAATGGTCCAGTCAACATTTGTGCCAAGTTTGATTAGTGTTGAAGCAGTTTTTATAGTATTATAGCAATTTGAACTTGTAACGGGAGACTTTTCAATGAAAACAGCCATTTTTCACAACATGCTCATGAAGTAATGGGTTAAATAAGTAAATGTTGGTTGCTTTGAAATAAAGATTGTTCAAGTTTGTCTTCTTCCAAAATTCTCTGACTTCCTCTGTTTTCGTTTCAATATATGTGCATGGTTATAAGTAAAGGTATGCAATTCAGTATATGTTATTCTTCGTTTAATTTTGTGAGTTCATTCCCTTGTTTTAAAGACGTTTAAATTTAATTTAAATTGAATTGTTACTTAGCTTACGGAATACACAGAGGAATACCATGAGGCGTACTTTAAATGAAACGATGAGAAACTAATTACCTCTTTTCTCATTATATAATTTTTGTCTGCTTCATAGATTGTGTTTGTCATATAAACAACAGGATGTATACATAATTTCAGTAAGATAGATTTTCTCCTGCTTAGAGAAACCATTTTCCAGTAAATTATAATGTTTTAATATTTTAACATTATGGTCAATACAACAAACCAAATCCATATGTACATTAAATAAGCAATTATTCGATAACAGTAACAAGCTGTTAAACTGAGCCTACAATTTAGTGAAAATAATATCACAATGCACATGCTTTTTACATAAAGTTATCAAATACAAATATAACCTCATATTTGTTTACTTGATTTTTACGAATCAAAATAAAACTAATTAACACAACATGACATTAACTGCTAATAATAACAGCTCCTTCCATAGGCCAAAATAAAAAGCAATCCATAAGACTTCTAAGGTGGCTTGAAAATAAGGAATTAATTGAAATTAAAAAAAGCGCCGGAGAATCACAGCTTTGTTTCAAATAGAAAACTTAATTATAAAGAGCTAAGGTGGGTCTATATAAATATATACAGTTAAATGTTTATATAAAGGGTATGACTTGAGACACTTAGTTTGTATTAAATTAAAAAAGAAATAAAGCTAGCTGAATAAACGTTTAATACATTTACTATGCAATTTACAAACAGTTAGTTTAGCCAATTAAAATCACCTTTGAAAAGCGTTTACTTATATTTTTTCAGTCTCATTTAGACCTTCATAGCTTTGAACTTGTCATGTGATAAAATGCTAATGTAACTGTGTATGTTCGTTCAAAACAATCTAAGAATTGTCACATTGTTTGCTCTTGATTTTCTTGGAAAAAGTATTGGTTGCATAAAAAGAAAATAACATATAAAATGAGTTCACAATTTTACACAAACATTATAATTACATAAGCTGAAAAATATATCATTTGACAAAGGTTACCGGAATAACTTTTTAATCCAGTAAACCAGGATCACTTGGGATATCGTTTTTCATTCAATAAAAATATTTTTAAACTAAAATGATTACAACTTTTTTTAAGGGACAATTAAGAAAGAAATATATCTTTATTGTGGAATTCTAAATACAAAATATAAGTGATTTTATTGCATTAGATTCGGATTGGCCACACATACTGTACAACTCAGGTAAGAGAACTACAAATGCTTCCCTAATAGAAATAATGTAACTTATAAATATTCTTGGTGTATGTTCTTGATGTTTTCTGCATGTAGTTTTATTTTTACAATATGCATTTAACCTGCAAAATTTGACGTTGTAAAGTAAAAGCGTCTTTCATAACAGTATATTTACATCTCATGTAAAATTATCAACAAAATGTTTATTTATTTATGAAGACTTACCACACTAAATTCTACATACGCTCAAAACTTGTTCACAACTATCTAATTGTCATTAAATATAAATTAGCAATTCTTTTGCAAATCAATTATCCCTTGAGCATAACGGTTAGAACCAAAAATTACTATTTATACATCTCGATATTTGGTCACATGTCTATTTATGTTACGAACATGCCCGTTTGTAATTGTAACATCTATAATAATGATTTCAGTATTTATCATGATAATGATAATCCTTTTAAAAATCAACAAGTAACATCTTACACAAAAAGTAACAAATAAAAAGGGGAACGATACGGTATCTTGTTTGTTGAAGAAATGCAAATAAATTAATTAACGACACTAATGTTGTATATGATTAACCTTAGAAAATGTGTTTTCATGTGGTTGCGTACAAACGTGAGAGCAATGGACATAAAAGGGATAATGCAGATCACTCTAACACAAAATATACCCGCACGCAAGGACAGAGTATAAAGCCACAAACATACCGAATATACGAGGCATATTGCAGATACCAAAATGGTTGAGAAGGAGAAGCATCGTTCAACACTACAATTACTTGATACAAAAATTTCAAACAACTACAAAAACAACATCAAAGGAACACAGAGGTAAAAACGGGGAAGCTTATTACATATACCTATAAAACTTTACAACTTATGCCGTGAGTATTTAACAAATCTGGAATAGATACGAGGTTCCAAGAGAGTTATCTTCCCTAATGCTCAAAGTCAAAAGGATGGACGCGGTAGTTCATTTCTACATGTTTCGTAGAAGTTTATCACGATTGTCTTAGCACCCATCTGTTGCTAACTCTAAAGCAGTTGTTATATATATTTCATTGCTATATATATATTTCATTGCTTCTATAGGGTCTGACTTCTCGGAAATTCTTGCGAGGGTAACGTTATAATACATCTTACGGCGAATTTCTCCTCATAAATGTTTTACCATAGTTCTTGCTTGACATATGCTGTTGTCATCAATGTCTCCATT
>NW_026863902.1:0-29435 GCF_026571515.1 Ruditapes philippinarum | reverse complement strand
TAATAATAATAATAATAATAATAAAAATAATATCTCTATTGATCGTTATTGGTACAAACAATCTTGGGAAGGTAAGGTCATGAATCCTGTCTTTACATAAGTTACACAGCTTTTGTTGTGGTGGTATCTGGCCTTACCGTTAGCAATTACTGATAAGTTAAAATTTTCAAAATAATAATTTGCTTGCAAGCTCTTTCATGGTTTGGACACTGATTCCAAACGTCAGAAACATAAGCAACTCCTCTACTATATAATGTCCAACCTAACGCCACCTTATATTTCTGTTTATGTCCGCCTGTAGTCGAAAACGAAACGCACGAAGATCGTATAATATCAAGAACATTTTTATATTACGATTTATTCCTCTCAGAAACAACAAGAAAATTTATTGACATTCCTACTTCTTTGAGAAATGCGGCCAATAATAGAATTATTTGAAGCACCGCATTTCTTCTACATTTTGGTACTTTGCAGAATTAGATGTAAAAATCAAATTTTAAAGCTCGTATTTGTACAAACTGCACCTTATTTGCTGATGATTATCCATCATTTCTTTGTTAATATGGAATCATCAGACGGACTCTCGTTTTTTCTTCCACTGCCATTAGTATGATACTATCAGACCTTCTTTGATAAACGTCATGGATACTCTATAATGTTCTGTTCCTCTTAAAACCATTTTATTGGCGATAATGAAGTAGATTCAAAACTGTTTCCACTCATATTTAAAAATCAAAACGTTTGCCTAATTTATTCATTTAAGACGTCATTTTTTGGTCCATCCAACTCTATAGCTTTACTCTTGAATCTGTATTTCTTTCATCTACTTCATTACTTTCTAAAAGCAAACTTTCGGGCATTTCCTATGTTTATAATATTAGCTTCTGTTTGATATTATCACTGATTTTTGTTGTAAAATATCACGTTTAATTATGATCCTTTATGGTAGTAAACTTTAAATGTACCAATTCACCAAACTTTCTAATTAAATACTGTTGTTATAAGATTTTTATCAAACGATTACCTTGTTTTACATGTAATATTACATGTGTCTTTACTTTACACACATTTAATATTATGTTTTGTTTTTTTATTTAATGTTAAGCGTATGTAAATTAATGAAAATAAAGTACAAAACTTATTGATGTATTTTATTTAATTCATTTATTAAACGTTTCTTTTTATTTTGTTAATATTAAAACTTGTTTGAAGTATATATTAAACTTTAACAGCACAAAACAATACAAAACATGTCACGGTGTTAGTAAACTGGGAAAAAGATAACTTTCCAGTCATGTCAAATACATTCATAACTTGATTACCTCCCGTCAATTGTTTTTCTTGAAGATATTTCATTGCACATTTTACTAGATTTAGCTGTTGCTGTTGTTGCTGCTGGTGATGATGATGATGGTGGTGATGATGATGATGGTGGTGATGATGATGATGATAATGGTGATGATGATGATGGTGATGATGATGATGGTGATGATGATGATGGTGATGATAATGATGGTGATGATGATGATGGTGATGATGATGATGGTGGTGGATGATAATGATGGTGATGATAATGATGGTGATGATAATGATGGTGATGATAATGATGGTGATGATGATGATGGTGATGATGATGATGATGATGATGATGGTGATGATGATGATGGTGATGATGATGGTGATGATAATGATGATGATGATGATGATGAGGATGATGGTGGTGGTGATGATGATGGTGATGATGATGGTGGTGGTGATGAAAATGATGGTGATGATAATGATGGTGATGATAATGATGGTGATGATGATGATGGTGATGATAATGATGGTGATGATGATGATGGTGATGATGATGATGATGATGGTGGTGATGATAATGATGGTGATGATAATGATGGTGATGATAATGATGGTGATGATAATGATGGTGATGATGGTGATGATGATGATGGTGGTGGATGATAATGATGGTGATGATAATGATGGTGATGAAAATGATGGTGATGATGATGATGGTGGTGATGATAATGATGGTGATGATGATGATGGTGATGATGATGATGGTGATGATAATAATGGTGGTGATGATGATGATGGTGGTGGTGATGATAATGATGGTGATGATAATGATGGTGATGATAATGATGGTGATGATGGTGATGGTGGTGATGATAGTGATGATGATAATGATGGTGATGATGATGATGATGATGATGATGGTGATGATGTTGTTGATAATAAAGCCGATGGCGCCTGTGATAATGACGATGTTTACGACGATGATGGTGATGATGGTGATAAATCGGAAAGTTTTAAATGTTTTGATACTCATCAACACTAAATTTAACAGTTTGAGAAATGCATTTTCTTTTCTTCAGTCACTGTTTTGTGAAGAGTGAATATAAAGTTACCCTAAAAAGAAATGATATACAATACAGGCAAGATCAAATCCTGTTTTATAAGTGATAAATTTTCATTACATAACAAGATAATAAGCTAAAATATATTTAATTATTTAAAGTAATACTTCTTTCTATATAGATGCAACATAAACATTGACAATGTGACACGCCTCACATTTTTCCACTAGGATACGGATATTCTAATTTGAACAAGAGCCATGTTAACATGGCCATCCCCCGCCGAATGTGTTTGCTCATTGGAAGAATGTATATGAGTAGAGCAGAAAAATTCAATTTTAAGAAATCTTTTGGTAATGAAAACTGATGGCTGAAGTGATTACAGATTTAAAACCTATGTGAATACTGATGGCTGAAAATAAAAAGGGGAATAAGTGAAAAAATAATGCAGTGTAGGTTATTATTCTTGTGTGTTGAACGCCTCCTTAAGTTAATGAGATCTATCCACATATGAAGTTTCAAGTTGATATTTCTAACACTTTTTGAGACAAGCTCCTGACAAAAAGTATGAAAAATAACAAAGGGCAATAACTCAAAAATTATAAAGGGTAGAGTTGTCATTTTTGCGCACAGAATTCCTCCTTAATAAGATAAATCCACGTTGACATCTCAAAGACCTTTAGAGTTATGCTCCACTGAAGTGAAAAGTTAAGTATGAAAAATAACATATGGCAATAACTCAAAAATTATGAAGGGTAGAGTTATCATTTGTATACATTGCACACCTCCTGAGTGAGATCTATCCACCTATGAAGTTTCATGTTGATATCTAAAATGCTTTTTGAGTTATGCTCCGGACAAAAAAATAAGTTTGAAAAATAACAAAGGGCAATAACTGAAAAATGATGCAGGGTAGAGTTATCATTCTTGTGCACTGCACTCTTCCTCAATATGATCTATCCATCTATGAAGTTTCAAGTTGATATCTCAAATACTTTTGTGATATGCACCGGACAAAAATGTCGGACGGACGGAAGGACGGACGGACCCTTTTTCTATATCCCCCGCCTAATTACTCAAAAGCGGCCATAAGTTTCCCTATACATCTATTAATGCCCATAAGTTTCCAAACACAGGCCTATTAGTTGGGACAAGGCTGTAAAAATGATACATTTCAGAATTAATAAACGAAATAAAAAGCGTCAGAGGAAGATGGGTATTTTATACATTTGAAAGCATGCTACTAAAAATAAAACTGTAGGATGTTAAAATTCGAGATTCGTGAAAGATTAAAATTTGATATTATAATTTATCTTGAAATTCAATTTCCTATGGAATATGAAAAATCTAAAAAAAAAATCAACTTCTATAAATATCGAAGGGGGCGATTAATTTTGTTTGTATGAGGAAGAAATTTGTTTTCACCAATTAAATAACAAAATGATATTGTTATAAAAGTATTTTCATTACTTACATTCAAATAAAAAGTAGTAAAGTAGCTGTAAAATGTTTTCATTGATATTAGTTTCATCGGTACATGTATTTGTTTATTGCATGGCGATTTAGCTAAAGAGATTTCAGCGAACGGGTTTTATTGTCGCACAACGTCAAAATAAAAGCGACATATAAAGTTATGGATGCACGAACTAAGGACAATTACATGTTAACTGGTAAAAGAGTCCGACATTATTTAAGATGTCGGTAAGTTGACATAAATATTAATTTTGAAAAATCAGAGGTTGAGATTAATTTAATACACAATCAACATTAAGTCATTAATGTTTGGCCTCTAACTTTAATTAATTAATAAATCTGTTAAGTTATGTTTCCAGTTATCGTTTCCTTAACTTAATTTATTTCTCTTTTTCTTGTTTGATGCTTCGATTATTTAGAACTTATTAATATAGAAGATATTTGAATACCATTATTTTTCCACTTCCAAGTTTTTTTATTCTGCTAATATATACATGTATATTATTTATTCTGCATATTGTATACTGTAGACAATAAATAGCATTTGCGTATCCAGGGAGGCAACTCTTAAGATACAAATGATTAAAAGAGGATTACTACCCCCCCCCCCCTTTTTAATAGCTGCATACTGAACATAGAAATGAAAAGTTTATTTTAAAACTAAGCCTTAGCTGTATTCACAATGTAAAATGATAATAAAAAATTGTTTACATCATATAAAATAAAATATAAAATACCTTAAGTGCAAAAAAAGACACTAGTGATTAGTATGGTTACAAATTGCACGAGAGAGAACGTAAATTGACAGAAAATTGGTGACGTCAATTACAGCTTTTTGAAATTTCAGTGTTCAGAAGCCACAAACTTAAAAATTTTCATCGACCCTTGTAAATTACTAAAACGTTATTTTTCAAATTTGCGTTGATGAGATTAAAGAATACTAACTCGGCCTGTCCTTTTGACCAGGTATGATAAGTTTAAAGCCGACAATACTTGTAAACTAACAACGTCACCTGATCATAAATGGGTCAGTTTACCTCAAATAACAGATGTTATTTGCTGTTATTGATGTTGTTGTTTTTATGTTGTTGTTGTTGTTGTAGTTGTTGCTGCTGTTGTTGTTGTTGTTGTTGTTGTTGATGATGATGATGATGATAAGTGTGTTTTAATCGAGTTGTTGTTCTTATTATAAGACATACATAATAAATAAAGTACTGATTATGTTTTTCTTGTTGATGATGGCAGTTGTGGTTGTCGTGATTGTGGTGGTGGTGGTGGTGATGGTGGTGGTAATGGTGGGTGGTGGTGCTGGTAATGATTGTGATTGCAATGATGATGATGAAAATGGTGAAGATGATGGTGGTGATGATGATGATGATGGTGGTGATCATGATGGTGATGGTGGTGTTGGTGGTGATGATGATGATGATGGTGATAATGATGATGATCGTGATGATGATGATGATGATGATGATGATGATGATGATGATGAGAAAAATAATAATAATGAAAATGATGATACAACGGTGGTAATGATAGTAATGTTGATCATCAGACAATTTTTCATAAAAGTACGGAAATCTTTTTAATACTTCAAATGATAACATTTTACTTTTATATTTTGAAATTACAGAATGACATAAACCAAAAAATATTCATTTATTTATCTATGTATTTATACTGCATAGCATTTCATATCATAATGATAGGAAAAAGACATTTTACTTTTCAAATGTGGACGAAATCATTAAAGTTGTACTGTTGGAGAGTTCGCCGCGCAATCATGCATGCATAATTATGTTTAATACTTATGCGCCGCTTAAGACATGAGTATATAAGCGAGATCTTGTTGAGTTAATCAAATACGGGCATATGTCAATGTTAATGAAACCAACATGGATTTGACTATAGCAAAAAACGCTAAAATTCATACAAGAGGACATTACAAAGTAACTGGACTAGACAACCCTGGACTAGACATTGATGCAAAGGTGAGGTATAATTCTGACCTTAATCAATCCACCTTATAAAATCATCTTTCTAAACATTTGAGAAAAATCAGAAAATGACAATAAAAGAAATATGTGTAACGTTAAATACGAAGTCCTTTTACGTTTTAATATATAACTAAATTTTCAATCAAATGCAGTTAGGTCTTATTTTTTGGTATAACAGAAATAGCTTATGTAATTAAAAACAATATGCAATGTTCAACAAATTATAATATTCTATATAAAAACGTACTTCTTTCATTTTTTCGTTACTGTATCTCTATGTACCATGCTTAATTCACGTGAGTTACGATTAACTTCAATGTTACAGTTTTAATAAACGTCACGTTATACGTATACGTTTATATTTTAACGTACGTAAACATAACCTTTAACCTTACGATATTAGACAAAATAAATTAAATGTTGAGTTAATGTCAAGTATGTTTTTTGACAAAAAGATACAAACATTTCCTAATGTAATTTATACAACTACATGTGTACATAGTTGTCAAAATGAAAAACAAAAACAACCTTTTTACACAGAGAAAAAAGTTGTACTTTTAAAGCAGAATATTGCAATAGTTCCTGATCATCAAAATACGATAAATGGTCTACCAATCTTAAAACTGAATTCTACAAAAAGCGGGATTTTTGCAACAAATTTGTGTAACGTATTTTAAATGTTCGTAAAATATGGGCCGTCCAAGATAATCCTCTGATCCCTGAGTTACGAGTTGTAAGCCGATTTGCAACATTGGTCATCTGCATCATTGTTGAAATGTTTGTATGAGCAGTTATTTAATAATTTCCATTTAGTGCTTAACTCACTAATGAAACAATATCATTTGCAAAATCAGTCCAATTTGGGGGGTTTTTTTTAGGTTTATTTTTTCCTGCTTGTCGTATTTGGCAACGATATCCGCTTTTTTTGTATGTTTGTTTACAGCGCACCAACACAGGTCATAGGTCCTATTGCGCCAAAACAGGAAAAGATAATTTGTACTAACCTTGGGTTTTACAAACTTCAAAGCAACACCGGGGTCAACAATACTTCATCTAACCTGCTGGAGCTAAGAGATGCATAGACTCTTGTAATTGAAATATTTTGTCGCCTCTTATGATCACACAGTGATAAACGGTGGCTGCAATTCTGATGCCTCAACCATTAAAGGCAACCCCTCAGCCACAAGGGTCATAACAATATCAATTTTTACAGATTGTCATTAAATGGAATGAACTCGTGTGATGGCGAAACATACTGATGTTAATGAAACAGTGTAATACAATTCTCGCTACATAGTTTACATTATTTACTATTTACTACTCGAAACGATATCTGGGCGGACTGATGACATTCTTTCATGCGAAAAAGCTATCCAGTCAGTTTACGGAACGTCGGTGGTTCTACCCAGGTGCCCGCTTTTGCCTTACATAATGCAATCTACACCTAAGATCTCTATCCACCAGTTAAGTTGGAAAGTTACCATACGACATATACTGTGTTGGTGTCACTTAAAATCCAACCAAAAATAAAAGCAAAAACAAAATAAAAAAAACTGACGGGATATAATGTACGCGTCATAATAAAGTTCGGCCATGCTTAACGAGGACCGTGACGCCGTGACGTTACTTTTCACATAATCTTTATAATAAAATATAATATACTATTGTTCTGGATAAAATATTTAAATAGAATGATGAAAACAACAAACTTTTTGCACTGAAAGGTAATAGATATGATAGATAACAACCCCACTTTCGTAGATCAAGAAATGAGCCGCGTCATGACAAAACCAACATAATGGGTTGCGACCAGCATGGATCCAGACCAGCCTGCGCATCCGCGCAGTCTGATCAGGATATATGCTGTTCGCTACCAGTTTCTTTACTTGTAATAGGGTTGGTAAGCGAATAGCATGGATCCTGATCAGACTGCGCGGATGCGCAGGCTGGTCTGGATCTATGCTGGTCGCAAACGATCAATGTTGGTTTTGTCGTGACGCGGCTCATATAATATTCATATGCACGTAAACACAATGTAGAGATTTAATATCGTTTAACAAAACTTTAATATGACACTGGAGTCTATGTGCATATGTCAACCTAAGTAGGTTTATACATTAAATGTATGTCATTGAATGTATGTGACTTAAAGCTTTTATTTGAAGCTAGTAAGTGTGCAATGTTAGCATCATCTTGTATGCGTTGATTATTCTAACACAGCTATAGATGATTTACTATGCCTCGGAAACAAATAAATTTTTACTTCTTTAGAAAGGGCAAACATGAATTTTATAAAGTTTAAATAATGGTTTTAAAGAATATTTGGAGTTTGTTACCGGAAGAAAATAGCGAAAAATGCGATATGATTTGTCATAAAAGTAGAAATATGTTAACAAAGTAGTATTTAGACTTCCATACAAAATACTAAATCATTATAACTGTACTAATTGCCTAAAATTAACTGGAGAAAAAGATAGCTCTGGTTATGGAAGCATAAACCTGCCCTTTTTACTTGTGTCTTACGACTTTTGACTTGTGACTTATGACTTTTGACTTGTGACTTTTGACTTGTCTGTTGAACATGATAATTCGGCGCGTTTGTGAATGAAATATGGCAGACAACGAGTTTTTACATAGATTATTTTTGTTCATTGAATTGTATCAGTTAATTTTAATATATTCTACGTTTCAAGTACTTTTCTCGATTTGTTATAGATTGCGTTTGTTTAATTTAAATGTTGTGACAGTGCGTCCGATCATCTTTCCTATAAAGTACCTATGAGAGTGTAACCTTTAGTTAACTATTGCTAAACAGATTCAGATTTATGTAAACTACTAGATTTCTTCACAATGTGCATTCCAAGTTATAGATATTCATGTAATTAAGCTTTGGGTGTGTAGTTTTTTTTCAAACGTACACACTGTATACAACTTATTTAAAACAACATTTATTTTACATGTAGTAACATAAGCTTATGTTATGCACCGTAATTCAATTTGTTATCGTTGTTGTTTGTCATTGTTTGATCATCGTATGTAGTTTAATAATAATTGAACAACTTTTTGGATTTTATGTTGATAGTGAAATAAAGTAAATATCAGCAAAATCTTAGTAAAGAGGAGAGACAATGGTATATGTCCTTATTTTGGAAAGAAGGGAGGTGTAGTTGTATGGGTCGTTGTAAGGTCCAATAAAACGAGGGTAGTTCGAAAAGTGTTGTAACTCGACTTTTTTCTGGAAAACTATTAGAGAATGAGATGTTATAAAAAGTTTTATTGCATTTGCTAGTCATTTATCTTCGTGCTTTACAACCATATAATGTTGCGAAAATCAATGCACGATGCATATCAGCAATTCATATCAGTAGTGGGTATGATTTATGTACTGGGCAAAAATCGAAAGGTTATCTGCAAGATTTTAGAAAGAAAATATACGTAGTATTCAACATAAAGAACATTCTTTAACTGCCAATGGTGCCGTGCCAACGTGCCAACATGACACAAAAATGCACCACAATTTGATAATTCATGAATTGGCCTCTGAGACCTTTGCCATAGAAAGAGGGACCTGGGCGTGCAGCAAAATTTCTATTTATATTGAAAATTTGGCTAGGCTATTTGAACATCCCATCATCATTTACTCCTTCAAAAAAATGTTTTACAAAAATATGACCTTTGACCTCTAAGTGTGACAGTGACCTTGAAGCGAGGAATCTGTGTGATGTCAAAACATCTGGTAGAAGTGAACATTTTTGCCAGGTTATATGAAAATCCAATCATCAGTGAATGACTTATATTCGAGACACGAAACATTACACCACAATGTGACCTTTGACCTCTAAGTGTGACATTGACCCATTGACCTTGGACCTTCAAACTTTATATGTAAATGCACCTTCATGAGTTCTACATACCACATCCATTATTCTGTTAATGGTCAAAAGGTCACATTGTGGTAACGATGACCAACAAGTGCAAAGACTTTAAATGGTCATATAATCTAAGTGCTTTGATCTTAAGCATTCAAACTTTCTAATATATATACACACGTTGGTTCGGTACTGTGACACTCACCATTGACTTTGTTACTTTAAAATATGTGTGGCAGGCATTACTTACCATGTCGCACCATCATCTGCTGTTTGAATATTGTTGATGATATCTGTTTGAAAACAATTTAAAGAGACTCGGATACTTTGTACTTTTGTTAATGAAACAGGAGCAGGCACGGGCGAACTTTGTTCTAGACATACATTTATAATTAAACTTGTCAGTTGACCTAAAGGCATCGTCATGTTGTAAGATAAACTAGAAATGATATATGTTGTTTGGATTGGGACTTGTCTGTCAAATTTGGTCGGACACATTGATTGATGAATTTCCAATTACATGTATATATTTTTAAATAGATTACATCAACAATCTTACAACAGCATACGTGGGCGCGCCATGGTTATAAAAAATCTCGAAACAAAGTGATCCCTCGGAATAAGCCATATCTGCAATTCTCGTATTTTTATATGCAAAACACAAATGTCAATGACTGTTCCAGTTTTGAGTTTCTTGTGATTAATCCAAAACACCAAGCTCATTATTGTCATGATTGAAATATTTATTGCGAATACATGTACAAGTGTATATACAAGTACGCTTCTACTATGACGTTTAGCCGTTTTATTGAATTTGAGGTGCGGACATTAACAAAAGTTGTATATATCAACATAAGAATGATATCATATTTGATCAAAAAAGAAAAGAAATCACTGTCGATTATCAATGAGGATAGTCTATTAATGTTCCACAGAAAAAGGCTGTCTCTGTTTATCTTCCTAGCCTTGTAGGAGTATCGGTTTCTCCACTGGATGGCAGACCGCTCGGTGCAGATATCTGCGACACCACTGAGTGCGATATAGCGGTAGTTACCGGAATAGGTTCAGTAGTATCATCTATGTACATTAGATGGAGGGATTTTGAAATAATTTGGCACAAACGTTCACCATCGTAAGAAAATTTACCCGTTATGCAGACACATCTCTAACCTTTAATGATAAAGGTCAATGTCAAGTATGGGTCAACACCAAATGTTGACATTTCAGACGAAGGCTGCTTTTGTCCAAATGAAATTTTGTTAAAACATCAAGGCTTTGGCTTAAATAATAAAGAAGTTATAACAGATTAGTTATAATCTGTCCAAGTGACCTTGACCTTCAACTCAGGGTTGCGGCTGTATATAGCGACACCTCGTCTCGTGATGGTGGACATTTGTGCCAAGTTATTTCAAAACCCACTCATTCATATAGAAGTGGACGTTTAACCTCTAAGTGTGACTTTGACCTTCAGTGCGGAAATGTGTCTTATACTGGGACACATCTTATGATGGTGAACATTTGTGCTAAATTATTTCAAAATCCTCCATCCATGTAGAAAGAACAAAGCGGTGACAACCCAGTTTGACAGTGTTGTGGAGACATAATGACATACATTTGTAGTAGCTAATAATGTGAGTATTCCAGTTTTGCAATTCGATCAATGTGTGTTTGAATTAGATCCATGAAGCAAAATTTCAGATTAACAGATTGGGCTTGGTCGAGTTTATCATATCGTCAAGAATCACGCAAGTCTTTTAAAAAGGTGAGCCACCACTGTAAACCTTCTTGTCGTAAAGAGCATAACCAACGTTCAACTCGCTGATTGGAAGTACTTTTACCAATTATAACACTTCTGTGTTTTGCAAAAGCGTCAATTGCATTGTACCGAAAGAACTGTTGTAAAAGGTATACATCAGAGTATTCTGTTCTAGCATCACAACGTATGATACGAAGTGCATTTTCAATTGACTTCAGGGAATTTAAAAAAAAATACTTTGAAATGAGGTATGGATTATTGTTTGTATCCGATACCTCTAGCCAGATCAGTCTTCTACTTAATCTATCAATAATACATGGATTCAAAATCCAAAGGGTTTTAACTTGCAATAACCATCTAAATGCCAAATATAGTTGGGACCTTTCGCCTTTTGAGACAATAGGTTCTTATCAGATCAGACGAGTGCCCTCAGGATCTAAAATCTTCATTACCTCCATAACTTCCTGATGAGTTGTCTTCACATTATGATTAATTTGAAGCCGTTGCCACAAAAACCTATAACCCATAGTTTGTCCACAAGTATTCAGCTCTTTGTGAATGGTATTAATAACTGTGGGGTTGTAATCCCCGACGTTGTAGGTTAAACTTCTTTAGGAATCTATATAATTGACAACAAAATTTTATGTCTATTTAATAAAAATCCTAGAATCTCGGTGTATTTGAAACCAAGTTTGAAATACAAATGTATTCAATAATAAGTTCGGACCTCTGATTCAAAGTTTGCTTTGGCAATTAGGTTGGTACAACACACATCACCACATAAAAAAGTGCCAAAATCATTAATATTATGAGCCCAATCTTCATTTTTATTTCTGTTCATCTATATCAGTATCTGTCAGTATCTGTAAAGTATATAAAAAAAATAGTGTTAACAGTCAGGGTGATAAGTGCAAATAACAACAATATATCTGGTACTATATGTTCTAGCATAGTACAAAGAAAAATCTAACATGAATTGTTCATGTTTTTTTTTTGTTTCAATCTTTAACTCGCATGTCAAGGGTTTGCTTTGGATAATACATAACCTAATTTATTTAACTATGATAGTGCAGAAAGGTTGGAGCTTACAGACACTCTCTAGAATATTTTATAGGAACGTCAGCAATGGTTGTTTAGTTTTTTTGCCCAGTGAAGCACCAGCTAGCACAAACATAGCAGGATTTAAACCTAGACTGTCAGCAAATCCTCCTATTATAAGTCAGTTGTGTGAACCACTCAGTCAGCCTGCTACCCTGAGCGACACTATGCCCTAGCTAGCAAATTGATTCATGTGAATAAATATTTTAAAATTAAAAAATCCATCAACCCTCGAATGTATCAGATACTATCTTAATTTTCAGGATATGAACAGCTTCCACAACCGTCATTAAAACAATAAATTTTAAGAGAATCTACACGTGAGAGAGGTTTGTATAACACTTACATTTTGAATAAGTCAGGACAACTGTCGACAGTAAGAGATGCTCAGCAGCCTTCGAATCGCAGCTAACCCAGATGATAAAATACTGTTTTAGAAGAGACTGTGTTATAAAACGCCTCAATTAAATGGGAAAATTATTCTAGAATATAAAGCGTTTTCGTCTGCCATATTTCATTCGAAAACGCGCCGATTTATGTCAAACAGGTAAGTCACAAATCAGAAGTCAAAAGTCACAAGTCATAAGTCGCAAGTCATAAGACACAAGTTAAAAGGGCAGGTTTATGCTTCCATAGGTTATTGGCCAAGGAGTAACTTTTGGACACAATAAAAGTACACCTAAATTAAAAAAAAATACTTTTGAAAAATAAAAATAAAAGCATTTCTGAGGCATAATGGACCTTTAAGTTAAATTCTTCTTTGAGGGTCAGGAATAGACTTAACAAATAGTGTTAAAACAGTCAGATTTTCAGCGAATACTTGTGTCAGTTTGTTTGTAGATGAATCCATATCATAGTTGACTGCACTTAGCCTGCACATTCATTTATAATGATATCTGAAGTAAATCTAAACTGCTTTGTGCTTTTGTTAACTGTGATAAAGTAAAATACAAATGTATGGCTTTTTTGAGGGGAGGGGGTGGGGGTAATTTTGGTATAAGTTGTGAGATGATAAAGATAAAATGGTCTATATAGTGTAGTAAGGTTAAAGCACGTACATGTATTAAATATTCTGCAAATCTTGACTGTCTGATTTAATAAGGGAGACAACTCTCATTTATTACTTTTTATCCTTTTCATAAATGATATAAAGAGTTGTCTGTATCAAAGTGCAATATGTATGGATATTGCACTTTTTGCAGACGACATTAATTATTTCTGTTTAATAGTGATCCAACGATTTTCAATCGCAGCTTGATATCTGATAACAATTTCCTTTTTAAAGCGTCTAAAAATCTCTGGAGTGCATTATTTTGAGTGGTAGATCAGTACATGGAGTTGTAGATCACTTTTGATTATTTGGTGTATTTTTTGCGGGAAATCGTCTAAAATCAGTTTGACTTTCTGTAAGATTTACAGGGAACAACTGAATATAAGAATATTTTTCATTGGTCAATTTAAAATCACAATCTAAAATCTGGTAATCTCATTGGTCATTCTAAAATTGTCATTCTAAAATAAAATGTAAACGATAGTAGTTTTCTAGTTTTTCAGCTCTTTTAGTTCTATTTAATAATACATAGCCACTCTGCGTTACATTTTCTAGTGAACAGTTACAAAAGAATTTACTGAGTTTATTTTACACAAGAACTTCCTGAGCTTTAAATTGTGTCCAAAATAACGAGACCACCAATAACGTTCACGCTATCTTGTAAGTTCACTCGTGCACATGAAAATATCTAAAAACACCAAAACATCCAAACTTATCAGGTACCCTCAGTTTATGATGTTCAATTAGTGTCTATTATATTATAATTGAGCCGCGTCATGACAAAACCAACATTATGGGTTTGCGACCAGCATGGATCCATGCTGTTCGCTTACAAATCCTATAACAAGTACAGAAACTGATAGCGAACAGCATGGATCCTGATCAGACTGCGCGGATGCGCAGGCTGGTCTGGATTCATGCTGGTCGCAAACGCACTATGTTGGTTTTGTCATGACGCGGCTCATATGATCATTGATTGTTTAATCGTTATAATGTTTAGAAATTTCATACATTTTTGCATATTAATTAGGTATTTATGAATATAATTGGCTATCGACTGCTTAGATGTTGATGTACAAAATTATGATCAGTTAACGAAACTAGACAGGTTCCTTTAGGAACACGTACAGCTAACAGTGTTCCATTTTTCGTGATTTTAATAACCCGTCAAGAACTAATATGTCCTTGTTGTGCAAGCATTGCTGATATTTCGGAAAACTCCGAAATAACATATGAGAGTTAACCAGTTTTACTTCTTTTGTAAAAGATACTTCATGGTTATACTCACTGATTCGTTTTTGACACTCTTAATGTGAAAGAGTATAGCTCAGTGTTAAAACTAAACTTGATCTATCTGAGAGATTGATTTTAACTTTATAGTATTAATTAAACGCATCAAAACTTTATTATAACTTCAAGGTTGTATATAAAGTACATCTCATGTTTTATAAATATATAATGGTCATACGACGCTGTCGTGTTTGGAAAGCTAGATCGGGCCCGATAAGTTTTACTTAATCCGATAGGCCGCCAACTTCACCAACAAATCATTCGGTGAAATAATGATATGTGTGAAGTTGGCGGCCTACCGGATGAAGTTGACGGCCACTAGCCTAGCGGTGTAATGGTGGCGGCTGGACTTGGTGAAGTTGACGACTTCATAAATCTAAAGTATTGGTGAAAGATAATGAACACTCAACATATGCATGTTTATAGACTGGATAGCAATGCAATTTTCATACCTGTAATGACTAATCAAATCTTGTTAAATGTTAATATTTAATAATTTCATATTTTCAAACGAAGAATACGAGGTATGTATATTTATGACTGGCATGCATGTATGAAATAACTCGCAAAAACTGGCGTAAAACTTACAGCATTTACAACTTAAATGTCAAATACGAAAATAAGAAGAGTGAAACTAAAAAAGTGTACCACACTAATCACCGTATTCCGGTAAATACTGGATAAGGCGCTTGAATAATTAAAATGCTTAAATCTCGCATTTTCATCTCATCTCTTTACACCACATTGAATACGTTAATGGACGAAAATTGTAAAAAAATCGGTATTTTTTCTACTTTGTGAAGGACAACATCGTTATTGTACATTTTGTAATGTGAATGTAATTGAATCAGAGAACCATTATCTCGATCTTGTGCTGCATATAAGTATTAAGTTGGTTAGTTACATGTACATTTACCCGAGTAATTAAAAATATCTGGTCTTTCAATATATTAAACCAGGGTCTTTCCAATAGAATGGTACGGAAACACGCCATTAAAACCCTTCTCGCTACAATTAAACATGTCTCGACAGAACTGAAAGACCCTGATCAAACTAAATGATTGTTTAAGGTTTGCCAAGTAATTGGAACATTTTAAATTCAATTTTGAATTTAAAATCCACAAAATTTTCCCAATGTCGATGTCGGGTTTATGCATTATGTGGTACATTATTTTATAGTTATGCACTCACGCTGTGACACTATAGTATGTTCTGAATTCTGCCACACTTAATGCTCACCTTACCTTACGAATTATGTAAATCATCTACCGGCCCATTTACAGATACGCACTTATAAATTTTATATGCCAAAATAATGTTTTTGGCGACACCGTTTCTCTTTAAAAAAGTTTTAAATGATTTTAAGCGATCAAAGCATCTAAAAAATGAACTTAAAATAAAAGTAATTATAAACTGTAAAAATAAGAAAAGCGTGTCATACAGGCTTGTATTTAAGAGACCTGCGTAATTATTATTATCCTTTGATGTTTTATTAAAGGCACATGAAGCTTCGAAAATGAATACGATTTTCTTCTTTAGAGAGAACAAAGCTATTTTCAAAATGTCATATAATGTTTTGATAATGGATTTAGAGTATAAAAGATGATTATCCTAATGAAGAAAGTAAACCTAAATGTAAAAAAAAAGTTTAATCAACAAACGGTACACACAGTGGTATTTTGTCTTCAATACAAAATCACTACAACAAAAAGGTAACAATGTCAGCTCAACTAAACGACCAAAGGTAAACGTTTTGGAAGCTGTAACACGACAAAAATATAGATTTGTTTAAATGAAAATAATGTCATTTTCTGTCAAAATGCGCCTTTAATGGTACATATTAAACTTAATAAATGATGTGTGTAGTTCAGTATAAATGTTATAAATGATAACGGTGGAAAAGTCTATCTACTAGCAAGTGTTTCAAACATTTTATAATTATAGAAAGTACAGTGATGCAATGCATTTGACTTAAAAATTGACTCGTCATTACGTCACGTTACATTACATTACATTACCTTAGATTACAAAACTGTACCAGACTATGCACAATTATTATTATTATTATTATTGTAGTTGTCATCATTATCATCATCGTCGTTATCATCATTATCATCATCAAATTTTTTATTGTTAGAGTAATAATCATCATCACCACCATTATCATTATCATCATCATCATCATCATTATCCTCATTATCATCATTTTCACCATAATTGTCATCATAATCATCATCATCATATTGTTATTATTATCATCATTATAATTATTATTATTATCATTATCATTATTATTATTATCATCATCATTAATCGTGTTGTTTAATTAAGAATTATTGAATTATAAATAACTGGCGTACATGTTTTTAAATATTACATTCTGCGTAGAATTCATTTTTTACTTTACTATTTATATTTGATTTCTTTATTTGGTAGAAACATATTAATTTTCATCAAGTTACAATGATACACAAAATACAGAAAAATTAAAACCTGATGACATTATTATAAGAAAATAAGACAAAATCAAAACAAAACATTCTTTATTTTAAAGTTAAAAAATGCATGAGTTGGTAGAGTCTAGATTTTGATATCGAAATTCAATATGTTTAAAGTCAAAAAGATGAAAAAGTTAAACAGAAATTTCACATAAACTGACCTTGTAACCCAGTGTCCGGGGTCTGTGTCCCGACCTTCGGTTACAACACATTTGACAGCCTACGCGAAATCTGTCATGTATCCACAGAGTCGCCCGATTGTAGCTGCTACTCCGGTTACTTCCCCTTACTTTTCCTTTCAAAATGCGTGAGAAAAACACGAAATTGCATTGTATCTCCCACGTGCATATTATTGTCTGCGTACAACTGACCTACATTGAATCTTGAGGGGACAAATATTTTTTCTTAAATCGCCATTATCTCAGAGCAGGACAAAACTTTGAAGTATGAAGTTGAAATCGGAAAACTTTCCTCTAGTAGGTGTACGATGACGTCACAAAGTCAGGAATTAATCGTTTAGTTTATACTAATTAGATAAAAAAAAAAAAGAAAATTACTATCTTTTAATTGATTTAGATTAATATTTGAAAAATCTGTATTAACGAAACTATTTAATGTCTATGAAAATGAGGAGTACGTTTAGAGTTTTATTTTGACCATGTAATAATTTTTCTTTTAAGGAACACTAAAATGTTTATTTTAATAATTGGAGATATATCACGTGTCCATTACATAGATAGATTTGTATAAAGTTATTTTGCTTTTTAGACAGGGGATCAGAACAACACAGAGCCCATTGCGAATGGCGAGAAACCAAAGGTTGAAATAGAGATAGATGAAGAAGAAAGGTTTATTTATGACGTGTTTGACAATCCGCCGATACCTTTAACATTTGGCTTTGCTATTCAGGTAAATTTTTGATAATTTAATGACCAAAAAAAAAAAAAACTATATTCTAGATTATTTTTTGTGATTTTATGTAATTGGACGTGCATGCACCTTTTAATTGATATGCGAATATTTAAGTTTACAACTGACGCACGATCATTGAGTAATAGAAAGAACATCGAAACACGAGACTATCTGATTTGTACGAGTGGGACGTAGCCCCTAATATTGATCAGATTGCAGAGTGTTTTGGTGTTCTTTCTCTTTTGTTTTAAGGTCAATCCCTGTTGTCACGAAAAGCCTAGAAAAAGTAACCAATGTACGAGCATCTAAATATGATATTCCTTTCGCTCTCCCTTTCTCTGCCGCCACAATAAGTAAACCCCAGCAAAAAATGAGCCAATCAATTGGCATGATATATGGAGTGTAGTTAGTGGGTACTAATACATGTACACACTCAGTCTGTACAATGCATATGTATACGATTTAACTCAGACACATTTTTCAACAAACAGGTCCCCAAACTATAATACAACTAATTTTGGACCGGTAATATGTGTCTGTGTGTACATTAAACGATAATTCAAATAAAAGTTGATTTTAGTAGTCCATGCTCATGGTCTGTACAGGTCAATCAAAACTGAACGTATGCACTTACATGGTGTTATCAAAGCAAATATAAATCACAGTATATAAACGATTTGAACCCCAACCGGATCTTGTGAGAAGATTTTAGTGTCAGCCATATTCTGCCACTGCACTTGTTTACGATATTGGTATTTATATTGATACTGATGGACGTTAGGTTAGTAAATCTATATTTATATTATAAGAGAGAAACTTTATTAAACGTCTAAGTTATGCAAAACATAAACGTTAGCACGAAGGCTATAAAATAACCGAAACTCACGAACAGCTTTCAGGTGATTAACACTGAACACGAACAAAAATCCGTCTTATTCCAATGTTGATTTAGTTAAACATTGAATTGTGATATCGAACTACTAAAGTAATCAATAACAAACGATAATTTAGTCATATGCATAACATATTGCTGTATCTTGAACATAAATTTAAGAGTTTTACCAAGGAGGTCATTTCCGTAAACTGAACGTTACTTGCTGGTGATTGTGAACCCTACTTGTGAGTTTACGAATTTTATCTGTACCCTGACTTGTGAGTATTTTTAAAGATTTATTGGAGAAAAAGTTTACGTTTATTGCGATTTTGTATCAATTATTGCCAGAAAATATAAATGATTGTAATAGAATTTTAGTATATAAGGTGGGATCTAAGGTATTTACCGAGAATTGGTTTAACTGATAATATTGTTAATCATTTGTTTAATAAAATATATAATGCTATGTATATTTTTATTTCGGATCTCCATGGAAGAATACAACTGCATATACTGGTGAGTAAAGACTACGAATTTCAATGCCATCATTAGCCATATAATTATTCGCCATCCAGACTGCAACTTGAAAATAAGAATAAATATTAAATAATGATCAGAATAAAATTTCCTACTTAAAAAATTTCAGCGTCACAACCAATAACGTAAACGAAAAAAAAGAAGTTTATAACACCAATAGCTGAAACACTGACTATTAAAATTTCAAAATTTCCCGAATATTCTCCGTTTAAAAAGATGCCAAAATTGTCGACGTCTATGAAAGATATACAAGAATAAAAGTCGTACATGTCAGAAAAAGAAAGTCAATGAATTTCTTAGAATATAAAACAGTGTATGAAATCAATGGTAGGTGTAAAGCTTTCAACATGTTGAAATAAGTAATCTGCAAAAAAATCTTGTAATGATATTTCGGGGTTTATTGATACGTGACGTTATGTAACGGTCACGTCAAAACTAACAACAATGCCGTTGAGCTAAATATAAAAAAATTATGGTACATATGTAATATTTTAGCTTTATATCTTTCCAAAGAAAAATGAATGGTAAGTGAAGATGAGGTTTGAAAGTTAATTATTCCTATCAAGAAATAATTGACTTTCTGATTCGTATAAACAGCCACTTCATGCCAGTATTTTCGTAGACAGTGAAAACATGACGAAGCTCCCCCAGTCATATGCAGTTTTAGTTACTTACATAGAACTAAAACATGTACTCTTCTCTTGTGACACAATATACTTCATATTCTGCACATTAAAATTTGGAACATACGACAAAAACACAATAAAAATCATCAAAAGTGACTCGCAAGTAATGGTTCAGTGAAAACACAAGTAGGGTACAGATCATTAAAATTGTTTTAGCAAGACGGGTACAGTTATCAGAAATGTCGCCTCTATTATTTACTATGTTTTATCAATATTCAAAGATATTTTTACAAGTGTCTGTCCGGTAACATGGGGTTAAGGCAATAAGGTTAAGATTCAGATATGAGTTATAGTGAAATAAAACAATTTTAGGCATACATTTGCATGTGTAATCGGCGTGTGTTGGCATAAACAAAACATGAGGCGAAGAGCTCAGCGTTTTATGCGCATATATTTTACGAAGAAGGTTATGGATGTATATTTAAGCAAAGATAAATTATTTCTTAATATGATTCAAATGTTAACATACCGTAACATATTAAATTCAAGCCGATTTTTGATAGTTTAATGTGTCATCTCGCCTGAGTGTACGTTTAGATGCTGAGATCTTCTCACAAGATCCGGTTGGGGTTCAAATCGTTTATATACTGTGTAAATGAAACATAACGCAACATAACACTTTTTATATTTAGAATAAATTTCGACATAAAAAGTTGATGCTTGTTTGAATAAAGGTGTCGGCCAAGGACTGACAAAAACCAACATAATGGGTTTGCGACCAGCATGGATCCAGACCAGCCTGTGCATCCGCGCAGTCTGAACAGGATCCATGCTGTTCGCTTACCAACTCAATTACAAGTTTAAAAACTGATAGCGAACAGCATGGATCCTGATCAGACTGCGCGAATGCGCAGGCTGGTCAGGATCCATGCTGGTCGCAAACGCACTTTGTTGGTTTTGTCGTGAAGCGGCTCATATATATGTGTAGCAAAAAAAAATAAGACATATAATCAGAGTGGCGGCAGGGCCGAGTGGATGACGCGTCGGACTAATAATCCAATGATGGCTAGCCGCATGGGTTCAAACCCAGTAAGAAGGAGTCGTTGTTTCCTTGAGCAAGAAACTTTACACTCATTGCTTGCTATTGGTTGGTTCTAGGAACGGATTCTAAAGTGGCTCTATGAATTTATAGCTTACTATACAGTAGAACTAAAATATCTGTATAAACCAAAATAATCCTAAATAACTTTGAGAACTCGGACAACTCCATTGCTAGAACTTCTTAAGTTAACCATCGATCTTTTTGTATAATAATATTTGGTTCAATCGAGAAGCACTTTTTTAAATCAATAAAACCTCTTTTTTACAGCATGGTCTTCTTTCGTTGTCAAGGAGTTTGTCAACATCATTATTGGTGGCAGACATTTTGTGTGCGCGCGCAGATGAAGCACTCAAAGCCAAACTTCTCAGTACGACAATGTTCATGTCTGGTTTATGCACATTCCTCCAGAACACCATTGGCATACGGTAATTAGTCCAAGATGAGGTCACATTTCTTCTCTTTGTTGCCTATTTTAAATAGTCATATTTAAAGGCCCATTGTGCCTCAGAAATAATTTCAAGTTCTAGGAGAATAACAGCCGATAAATCATTATAAGCTATTTAAAAAATAAGAACTCAGTTCTGTTTTTCCTTTTAAAAGTAATGAATTCTTTGGAAGCAAGACATTACTTACTCAAAACATGAATTTTGCTGGGTTGTGAAACAAGTTGTTGCAACTAATATATTTATCGCGCTGATGACACAAATTCCCGGAACTGACTAGTTCTAGTGGGCGAACATATGTGACCAAAGTAAGACTCGAACTTCTAAACCCTGTACAACAGGCAATCTTTTTCTTTTAATAACAGTGAATACATAAACTATTCACAATACCACATAAACTATTCACAATGCCAAATTGACTACTCACAATACCACATAAGCCATTCACAATACCACATACACCATTCAAAATACCACATAAACCATTCATAATACCACATAAACCATTCACATTTTTGTTTCAGATTACCACTTTACCAAGGTCCTACCGCAACATACGTGACACCTTTAATCGCGCTCATGGCACTTCCGGCATGGAGCTGTGTAGAAGATGGCGACAATGCAGGTGAAAACTTTATCATTATAGTCAACATTTATCTCTTAATTGCTGCAAGATCTAAATTTCATGCACTTTTAAATATTTCATACGAACTACTTAATATGTAAATTCAATCTCATTTTTTATTTTCATAGATATAATTAATATTTAGTTTTTGAGATAATTTTTTGTCCAATAGGATTGCAGTATTCTAAATGAATCGTAATGTATTTACTTGTTTGGAAAATCGGCAAACTGTTAATCAGTCAAGTAAATCGACTGTTTTTCAAAATAATTTTAAAACACTAAGCCGGTTAAAGTTAATTACTACTTTTATACATAAAAATTACACCAATAACAACATGTCCTATTATTTTTGAAACATCTTTTTATCTGAAAGGAGCGGTAAATGGTACAACAAATGGGACAGTAGTAGAGGCGATTTCAACACTGACTAAAATCCAGAGGGTAAAAATAAGTTGGTTTTTTTTTAATATGATATAATTCTTTGCCATTTTTGTACCTAATTACTTAAAACTTATAAGATCTGCTTAGCTCCTCTGATTATTTGAATTTGGTGAATTAGGAATGTAAAGAGAAAAAAACGGATATGAAAACATATACTTTATAATTAATTAAATACACTATAAAAGTAATATACAATAATTTTTAAGATGTTATAACCAAAGAGGCACTAACGTTGATCTAACGTTTCTAACCAGGATCTCACCTTCTTTTACCTTTTGAAATAAAAAGATAGAAAATAAATGTTTACATAATTACCATATTTGTAATTGTTTGACAATTATTATCAATGATCGATTTATAATAATTTGTTACTTTGATTACATTATAGCTCGAAGGAAGTCTAATGATAGCAGGCGCTCTTCACATGTTTGTCGGCATGTTTGGAATTGTGGGTCTTCTTCTCAGATTCATCGGACCAATCACAGTGGTTCCCGCGCTTACACTCATGGCGCTCTATGTTTTCAGTGCAACCGTGAGATTTGCAAAAGCACAGTGGGGAATAGCAGCCTTGTAAATATGATTAATTAATTATGTCTTTACACAAATACGGTTCTTTCAAACGCTATTTGAAGACGTCGTTAAAGTCTTGTTAGCCACTGTCCAAAGAACATATATAAATCTCCGTTGTTTTGTAGGACATAAGGTACAAATAGGCCACAGAAAAGTTCACAATATTCACCTGTATCTTTTGTTGGGCGAAAAAAGCTTCAAAATTATGTACGACATATCGCAAAAAAAAAATCCATTTTTGGTTGCAGGACTGTTGCAGTGGCTCTTATACTCTCGTTTTATCTCGCAAAAAGACGTACGCCCATCCCATGGTACAACCGGTCACGTGGTTTCCATATCAAATGGTCGCAGTTCCACAAAATGTTCTCGGTAAGTCAACGTTGTTTTTATGCGACATCTAGCAGTGTGGAATGGAATATCTAAAAAATCAGGACAACCCATTTGACCCAATTTACTTGAAATTAGCAGTAAAAACAGCAACGTGAGACGGTTTTCACCCGGTTGAAATTATAGATTTTTTTCTCTTCGTAAACATATAAATCAAGTTTTGCTAGTCATCCAAACATCCTCATTAACACAAGTTTAATGGCTTTATCAGATTTAGAAAGAAAATGGGCACAGACAAGAAGCTTATCAACTTTTTACACTAAAATGTTGATAAGTGGGTCAAGGTTAAAGAATAAATACTACCCGCTGTACTTCTGAAAAGAGGACAGCTTACTTAGATCCCATACGCATCGGAGCAGTAATTTTGTAGAGTAAAATTACATCAGAGTTATATAGTTGTTTAAAAGTAAATATTTTATTTCTTATGATCACTGATGTAAAGAATATGTTTATATTTGAATGATATTACAATCATGTTTATTATATTTACATATTCTTTACACCAAGAGTATAACGCAATGTACGTTACTTATTTACTAGAAACTAACTATAAATGTATAAAAAAACATTTGAGCCGCGCCACGACAAAACCAACATACTGCGTTTGCGTCCAGCATGGATCCAGACCAGCCTGCGCATCCGCAGTATACGAACAACATGGATCCTGATCAGACTGTGCGGATGCGCAGGCTGGTCTGGATCCATGCTGGTCGCAAACGCACTATGTTGGTTTTGTCGTGACGCGGCTCATTTAGAAATCTAGCCTGTGCTGAATGCGAGTTCTTCCCCAACCGCCTATGTCCCAACACTCCATCTTTAGGCCTACTAGTTGATTAGACGAGACCTTCTGAAAAGTGGCCCAGTGACTGAATTGCTATACAGCAGCATTGTGCACTAAATGATCCGATCAGCTTCCTAGAATGCAGTGTCTTTTGCATGCATGCATTAGATTGTTAACATACTAATAGTCTTCAGGAAAAAGTCGCCTATAGATATAGATTTCTAGTGACGATATGTAAGAAAAAAGTGTAATTCTAAGAATGCAAAAACAGCAAACTTAAGTCTAAACCAATATATTTTATAATAATTATTGGTGTTATTTATAAATACAAAAATATCAAACTGTACATCGAACTGCAGTTTATAATCATATTTGGGAAAAATCCATTAGTTTTTTTTTTAGAAAATGATTCGTTTGTCAATGAACATGTAAACGGTGAAAAAGATAAATTAACTATTTGAAAGTGATGTAAATAAAGCAAGGAAGCAATGCAATGGTTAAAAGGATTATATCTACAGTAAATATATATGTATTTACTCTCAATAAAGTGGTTCTAATAACTAGGTTTAATGATAATAAAGAGACCATGTGATCATAATTAAGCCAAGATTCTCTGCAAATCTGTGTCTGGACCGACCAAACTCTATATACCGTCGCCTATCCAGGCTTAGTATTTTGAAACTGTACAAATACATTTTAGACCACAAGACTGGCCCGAATTAAAAAAGGGCAGTAAGGTCCATTTACAAAATACCAGTAAGGTAAGAGTTAGGTCATTCCATGTTTTAATAAAATCATTAAATTCCCTTAATCGTACAATGCTATTAGTATAAAAAGTAATAAGAAATAATATTTTACCAAAATTAAACATATACCGGCCGGTTTCAAAATCGTTTAAATGCTATAATCTATATTATGTACAGGTTCATGAAATCATGCTTTCACAATTTAATTTCGTGTTTGTAGACGAGTATGTACAGTAAAATAAAGATATCCAGCTGTATTTAATTATTGGTCAACACAAAACATACTGCTTGATATAAAATACAGTATTTTGTCAGTGCATTAATTTGCATGTGCTCATCATTATTTTTAGATCCTGATAGCAACTATAGTTGGTTGGGTCGTGAGTTGGATTATAACAGAGGCTGGTGGGTTCGACATGTCTCCGGACAGTGATGACTTCTATGCCAGGACTGACTCTCGCACGTTTATCATCGATGATACAAAATGGTTCATATTCCCGTATCCAGGTGAGCAAGAAATACAAGTGCCATTCGGCATTCATCGTATGTTACAGAGGCCATTACAAAGTTTAGAAGTGTGGCTTGATATTGCTATGTACAGTCGGCTGTCTCTCTGGAACAAGTCAGTACTATTGATATATGATGAAAAATGATCGTGTCCCCTGTAGGGTTCGAACTCACGGTCACTTTTTAGCTCGACTATTCGATAAGAATAAGTAGAGCTATTGTAGTCACCCGAGCGTCGGCGTCGGCGTAACCACTTATGTTAAAGTTTTTGTAATACCTCAAATATTTTCAAAGTCCATTGACATATGGCTTTGAAACTTTGCACACTTGTTCACCATCATGACCCCAACCTGTAGACAGGAGGAGGTAACTCTATCAAGCATTTTGACAGAATTATGCCCCTTTTTCGACTTAGAATTTACGTTAAAGTTTTTGTAATACCTCAAATATTTTCAAAGTCCATTGACATATGGCTTTGAAACTTTGCACACTTGTTCACCATTATGACCCCAACCTGTAGACAGGAGGAGGTAACTCTATCAAGCATTTTGACAGAACTATGCCCCTTTTTCGACTTAGAATTTACTTTAAAGTTTTTGTAATACCTCAAATATTTTCAAAGTTCTTTGACATAAGGCTTTGAAACATGTTGAAATTTTATACTCTTCTTTGAGAGCATAATAGGACTCTCTCCAATGCCTATAACTGTAATATGGATTTAAAGAAAAAAATGCCTTTTTCTTTACTGAGAAAATATTACCTTTTATTCAAGGCTTTTTTACTATCAAGCACTAAGAATAGTCGAGCGTTGCTGTCCTACCGACAGCTCTTGTTTGAAAGGCAGACACCTTTATCAATAACCTTACTCTCCCCTCAAGTTTCAATTTTATAAGTAAGCTTCAGGCGGCTGAACGTTGATATTTATAATATCGCTAATTTAAAGATATAAACTTTGTGCACAATACTTATAATACCTATCTTAATGATTTTTTATCCCCAGGACAATTCGGTCACCCAAGATATGAAACTGGTGCTTTTATAACATTCCTTATTGGAACGCTCGGTTCCATCATTGACTCAATTGGCGATTACTACGCATGCGTGAAAGTCATTGAAGCCCCGCCTCCGCCGAGACACGCTGTCAACCGTGGTATTGCTGTTGAAGGTTTCATGAGTTTTATCGCAGGCTGGGCAGGAGCCGGACACGCCACTTCAACTTTCGGTGGCAACATTGGAGCAATTGGAATAACAAAGGTAATAAATGTTTCCTTGGTTGGTTATATGCTGTAATGATTATTTCTAAAATGTTGTATATAGCGCCCCTTTATGTAAAGACTTGACAACTTGAGCGGAAGAACACCATTAGTGTGTGTTTATTACTAGACATAACTTTATTCAAATATTTTATGAAACAGTAACAAAATTGAATTAAGCCAATTTTACTAAATTTTTGAAAGACTTTTATTCGATACCCAAACATTCGTTTAAATATATGGGGCAATATGACCTGTCAAAAAACTTTATCTAAAAATATGATTACCGTCTATCCAGTCTGAATATAAAAAATAGAGTAATGTACATGTCCCGCCTCATATTTTACCTCACCCGAATAAAAACCTGCCCTGGACATTGAAGTTGACCTCATTTATGATAACACCTTGCAAAAATATCACATTATCGTTTTTATGAGCGAATTTTAATGATTATTTAAACATCAAAATATATAGTTACACCTAAAGAGTACAATTAGTAGGCTTTTTTTAAAGAAATAAATAATAAGTTGATATTTAAACAACTACTCGGTTGAATTATTAAAAGGAATATGTACGTCATTTTATTACGGATGGATGGTGAATAGTGGCTTGATCTCTGCTGAAGCATGTAACTTTAAGCTATCTCCTGATCTCGAAAGTCATTTCATCCCATTGACCTCATTATGTGTCCAAAAAGTATTGCATGAATATTAAACATAAATTAAACTTGAAAATGTACATATTAAATAAATTGGACATATTTACAAAAATAATATAAAAGATACCTAAAAAACAAACAACGCGTGGCCGAGTGGTTTATACCTCGGACAAGTAATCTAAGGATTGCTGACCGCGTGGGTTCAAACCCTGTCAGTGGCAAGCCGTTGTTTCCTTGAGCAAGAAACTATACATTCATAACTTAGTACTGGTTGGTTCCTGGAACGGATTCGAGACTGTTTCACAATCGAACTAAAATCTATTTGTATAAACTTAAACAAACAAAATAACAAAAACAAGAACAAGAATTAACAAGAAGTCAACTGTTTAATGGCAAAAATATACATGTAATGTATATCTATCACTCGTCCTTTGTTATAACACGTGGATTAATGCTGAGATCAGAATGTAAAGTTTCCCACTCATTTATCAGCCTAAAGTTGTGTGCAATTTGGACATTGCAAAAAGCATTTTATAATTTTTTTACAGGTTGCAAGTTTGCGAGTGTTTCAATTACTGGGCCTTTTGTTTATGGTACTTGGCGTCATCGGTAAAGTTGGTGCGTTTTTCGTCACCATTCCGTACTCTGTTATTGGTGGACTTCAAGTGATTAACTTCGGCGTGTTAGCTGGAGTCATGTTGTCCAATCTTCAGTTTATTGACCTTAATTCTAAACGAAACCTCTCCGTCATTGGAATATCAATGTTGATTGCAATGATGTTGCAGCATTGGATAAAGACCACAAAGGATGCCATTGAGACAGGTTGGTTTTAACATCAGCTCCCTGTTTTCTCTCCGTTACTCTACGTTACTAGACGTTACTCTACGTTACTAGACGGTACTCTACGTCACTATTCGTAACTCTACGTCCGTCACTCTACGTACGAAAGGAAGTGAAGTGTCAGTAAGGATATGATTTTAATGAGTATTTTGATCAGTCGTATTGTATTTGTTGATTCCAAAGAACCGCAATTTGTAAAAATGCTTCTTATTTGCAAGGGGTTAGTTTGTTATTTGCTACTCGGATGCTAAATAATCCTTGATCCGCGCCTGATACTTTTATTTTTTTATATTTTGACAATTTTTCACTTTTAAAAATAATTCTTATATTTTCATTTATTTAAATCTTGTAATATGTTGTTTAAAACAAGAGGCATGCATTGTCAAATTTATTATGCATTTCATATCCTTATCTGTAGGTATTGAAGACCTTGACAATACAATCACAATGTTGCTAGGCAACCCAGTATTCATGGCAGGAGTTCTAGCATGTTTCTTTGACAACACCATGCCGGGTAAAAAAACTCTTTTTTTCTCTCATGCATTGCTATATTTAATCATTTGGTAAACATTGTAAAAGTCGTGCAGTTTTAGACATATGAGCCGCGTCACGACAAAACCAACGTAATGGGTTTGCGACCAGCATGGATCCAGACCAGCCTGCGCATCTGCGCAGTCTGATCAGAATCCATGCTGTTCGCTTACAAACCCTATAGCAAATAGAGAAACTGATAGCGAACAG